>NC_084615.1:718297-814047 GCF_033978795.1 Nerophis ophidion | reverse complement strand
AAATGCAGCGCGAGGATTACGGGGAAAAACACAACAAACTTGAAGCGACATTTACAGTCCAATCACCCCGAAATCCACACACAGGTAAGCATTTTCCACAACATACAACTCACTCCACGTTATCCCGTTTATTACACAGGTTACTCGTGAAATACTAAATTTGAGACATGATTTTCATCAAAATACGACTTGTATCTGTGATTTTTCCGCTGTTTTGCTTTGACTTTCAGAAATTGAAGGGGAAGTTTACATATTACCCTTTAGTCGACTAAATCTACTGTAGTTTTCGTCGACTATAATCTTATGATATTTCGTCAACTAAAACTAGACTAAAACTAAAACAATTTAAATAACTAAATCATGACTAAGACTAAATTACATTTTAGTCAAAAGACTATGACTAAAACTAAATCAAATTTTGCTGTCAAAATTAACACTGCTTGGGCAAGACACTTTACCCACTTGCTTCCAGTGCCACCCACACTGGTTTGAATGTAACTTAGATATTGGGTTTCACTATGTAAAGCTGGAATCGGTTCGCAGCCGAGTGTGATGCGGCCGGAATGAGAATCAGCACCTCCAAGTCCGAGTCCATGGTTCTCTCCCGGAAAAGGGCGGAGTGCCATCTCCGGGTTGGGGAGGAGACCCTGACCCAAGTGGAGGAGTTCAAGTACTTAGGAGTCTTGTTCACGAGTGGGGGAGGAGTGGATCGTGAGATCGACAGGCGGATCGGTGCGGCGTCTTCAGTAATGCGGACGTTGTACCGATCCGTTGTGGTGAAGAAGGAGCTGAGCCGGAAGGCAAAGCTCTCAATTTACCGG
The DNA here is from genome assembly GCF_033978795.1 of Nerophis ophidion. Classification (NCBI taxonomy): domain Eukaryota; kingdom Metazoa; phylum Chordata; class Actinopteri; order Syngnathiformes; family Syngnathidae; genus Nerophis; species Nerophis ophidion. The sequence continues at coordinate 813,226 of NC_084615.1, read as the reverse complement.
TCGATCTACGTTCCCATCTTCACCTATGGTCATGAGCTTCTGGTCATGACCCAAAGGATAAGATCACGGGTACAAGCGGCCCAAATGAGTTTCCTCCGCCGTGTGGTGGGGCTCTCCTTTAGAGATAGGGTGAGAAGCTCTGTCATCCGGGAGGAACTCAAAGTAAAGCCGCTGCTCCTCCACATGGAGAGGAGCCAGATGAGGTGGTTCGGGCATCTGGTCAGGATGCCACCCGAACGCCTCCCTAGGGAGGTGTTTAGTGCATCTGGTCAGGATGCCACCTGAACGCCTCCCTAGGGAGGTGTTTAGGGTACGTCCAACCGGTAGGAGGCCACGGGGAAGACCCAGGACACGTTGGGAAGACTATGTCTCCCGGCTGGCCTGGGAACGCCTCGGGATCCCCCGGGAAGAGCTGGACGATGTGGCTGGGGAGAGGGAAGTCTGGGCTTCCCTGCTTAGGCTGCTGCCCCCGCGACCCCACCTTGGATAAGCGGAAGAAGATGGATGGATGGAATCCAAAGCGCTTTGAGTCACTAGAGAAAAAGCGCTATATAAATATAATTCACTTCACTTCACTGCTTGGATGACCACATCAGAGACATTGCTACCAGGACTCCCGTCTCTCACTGCAGGGTTGTTGGCTGAGCTTCCTCCTCTACTCCAGAAGCGCTCGTCTGGCGCGTTCCTGCCTCGAGTGCTGCAGAAACGCCCATCTGGCGCCCGCCTGCTGCAGAAGCGCCCGCCTGGCATATGTTTTACTCCAATTTGGCAACCCTCCGCCATCCTTCCATCCACTCTACCATTGTTGGACAATTTAGTTACTTTAAGGACTGACTTAGAACTTCTGGAATCCGGTATATTGGGAGGGGGGTGGGGGGGGACTCATTATGTCACGATCCTTTATAACCATTGTGTTTTTATTATGAACTTCCTGTGCTTAGAATGACTTCATGTCCTGGTGTGCTTGTTTTGTCAGCATTTCTTGTTTGGTCTGTGTTTTGAACCACTTTATACGTTCGGTACCAGCACACTTGATGCTCATTGTTGATTAGTTCCATTGAGTTCCACCTGTTTTCCTCCATCAGGGGTGCATCATTTTACTTTTGTAGACCGTTGCCTGGTATGCTTTAATTGTTTGTCCACTGTTTCCTGTGGCAATTAAACCTAGTTTAATGAAATTAAATAGGTTTATTACGGTCATATAATCAATCAAATCAATCAACCATTTTGTGTGATCAGTTTTACAGTACATGTTATACGTGAACAATTATATACATTTACACACGAAAGAAAAGAAAAATAATGACCAAAAAAGGAATAGGCTGAAGCCAAAGCCTATATTTGCCTATCCTATACCTTCACTGAAGATTAGTTTGCCTGGAACATCAACGTTAAAAAAAGAAAATCAATGGGATAAAAGCAATTGTGACTATATTTTATACTTTTCAATGATTTCACCTTACAATGTTTTCTTAAACCTTGGCAAAGAAGTCCATGTCTTCAGCTCATCACTGAGCTTCTTCCACCATTGAACTCCTAAAACTGTAATACATTTTTATTTTATATTCGTTCTCGCTTTACCTATTTCAGAAATCAATATCCCCCGTAAATTATAGTTTTCTCCTCTTAAATGAAATAGCCTGAGAATACAAGCTGGAAGGCTTTTGCTCTTTACTCGAAACATCATTTCCATTGTTTTTAAAAACACAATGTCTGAAAATTTTAATACATTTAAACTTATACATAATGGATTGGTATGTTCATAGTAGCACGCTTTGTGCATTATACTAAAGACCCTTTTTTGAAGTTTTATTATTGGGTCTATGTTTGTTTTATAAACATTTCCCCAAATTTCAACACAATATGGTAAATAAGGAAAAATAAAAGAATAATACAACATATGCAGGCATGTCTTATTCAGCATGTGTCTTACTTTATAAAGAATAGCAATAGATTTGGATACTTTTACTTTTATATATTCAATATTGTCACACCTATGGATCATATTTTTTTTTGTCATGTTATGTTTTGATTTTGGACATTCAGTCACGTTTTGCACTTCCAGGTTTTGTTTGTTTCCATGCCAACCTATTAGTTTCCAGCTGGTCCCCTTAAGTCGCGCCCCGATCCTCAGCCTCTCACACCTGTTTTCTATTACCACAGCCAGTACTTATGTCATTTGCTTTCTGTTCATCATTCTGGGAACTTTGCTATTTGCCTTCAGCTTCATGCCTTCACGATTACCTGCTACGCTCCCTGCTATCCATGCCCCTTGTTTCGGTCACAGTAAGTGTTTTTGTTTTAGTTGTTCATAGTTCTGCCACAGTGCAAGTTTAAGTTTATAGTTTATCGTCTTTCATGCCATCGAGCAGGTGTTTTGTTTTCCTGTTTGTATTTTTGTAGCCAAGTTTTGTACCTCTTTGTGAGCGCCCTTAGTTAGATTATTTTTGTATATAGTATTCAAATAAACCATGTACTTACACTCTCGTTTGGCTCGTCCCGTATCCTCTCTGCATCGAAGGAGTAAACCAAATCCAAGTCTGACAAATATGCGTATATACTATGTTTCCAACATAGTTTATGATCAATTATTATTCCCAAGAACTTAGTTTCATATACTCTATCAATTTCTACTTGATTTAATTTCAATTTTGCTTCACAATTTGTCCTTGCACCACTAAACACCATTAATTTAATTTTCTTACCATTTAATGATAACTTATTAATATCAGGCCATTTTTTGGATGGACCGCTCGTCGGGACCCAGGATGGACCGCTCGCCTGTATCGGTTGGGGACATCTCTACGCTGCTGATCCGCTTGAGATGGTTTCCTGTGGACGGGACTCTCGCTGCTGTCTTGGAGCCACTATGGATTGAACGTTCACAGTATCATGTTAGACCCGCTCGACATCCATTGCTTTCGGTCCCCTAGAGGGGGGGGTTGCCCACATCTGAGGTCCTCTCCAAGGTTTCTCATAGTCAGCATTGTCACTGGCGTCCCACTGGATGTGAATTCTCCCTGCCCACTGGGTGTGAGTTTTCCTTGCCCTTTTGTGGGTTCTTCTGAGGATGTTGTAGTCGTAATGATTTGTGCAGTCCTTTGAGACATTTGTGATTTGGGGCTATATAAATAAACATTGATTGATTGATTGATTTTTAGCTGAATTAACTCAACCTCCATTATCCTCAACACTTCCTTCAAGTCTTCTCCTGAACAATATACATTTTTATCATCTGCAAACATAATACATTTCAATTTATTAGATACTGAACAAATATAATTTTGGTAAAGTGTAAATAACTTAAGTCCCAATACCGAGCCTTGTGGAACCCCACAAGTTACTCTTCTTGGCTGTGATTTAATGTTATTAACTTACCTGCATTCCACCTGCCGTTCTCTGCATCCTTGGGGTCACAATGCAAGAAACGCTCTCCAGTGAAGTGAAGTGAAGTGAATTATATTTATATAGCGCTTTTTCTCTAGTGACTCAAAGCGCTTTACATAGTGACACCCAATATCTAAGTTACATTCAAACCAGTGTGGGTGGCACTGGGAGCAGGTGGGTAAAGTGTCTTGCCCAAGGACACAACGGCAGTGACTAGGTTGGCAGAAGCGGGAATCGAACCTGCAACCCTCAAGTTGCTGGCACGGCCACTCTACCAACCGAGCTAAACCGCTAGGACGTGAGAATACAGTCAGACTTGAATGTAAAATAACCGCATGTAACAGATGCCACCCAGTGTGTGTCTGGCTGTATGACCTGGGATACCTCAACAATTTTACAGCAGTGCTGAACCATAAAGTGACAGCCCATAGCTCATTGGCTAGCACTGCTCAAATAACTGCTCAAATTTGGGGGGGGTAGGAAAAGGATGCAGGTTCGAACATACATGTAACTATGGAATCTTCAACTCGTACAAGGTATTGGAATCAAATCCTGACAAGTCCCAGGGGAGAAATGGTCTGTAATTAACTCAACAGAGAAGTGTGTTTGAAAATCAATTTAGTAATTACCTTGCAATTTAGAATTACTGTATTTCTAATGCCGTTGCGCAGTATTCCCATGATTCCTTAAGAATAACTGCAGGTTGTTAGAATAATTATGTATGTACGTGTAACAATGGAATCTTCAATTCATACAAGATAATGGAATCTAATCCTGACAAGTCCAAGGGGAGAAATGGTCTGTAATCAACTCAACAGAGAAGTGTGTTTGAAAATCAATTTAGTAATTACCTTGCAATTTAGAATTACTGTATTTCTAATGTCGCTGCGCAGTATTCCCAACTGCAGGTTGTCAGAATAATTATGTATATTTTATCACACTAACTTTAGTATGCTTAAAGTCCATTGGAGAAGGCATTGGACCGTGTCCCTCGGGAAGTCCTGTGGGGAGTGCTCAGAGAGTATGGGGTATCGGACTGTCTTATTGTGGCGGTCCACTTCCTGTATGATCAGTGCCAGAGCTTGGTCCGCATTGCCGGTGGTAAGTCGAACACATTTCCAGTGAGGGTTGGACTCCGCCAAGGCTGTCCTTTGTCACCCATTCTGTTCATAACTTTTATGGACAGAATTTCTAGGCGCAGTCAAGGCGTTGAGGGGTTCCGGTTTGGTGACCGCAGGGTTAGGTCTCTGCTTTTTGCAGATGATGTGGTCCTGATGGCTTCATCTGACCAGGATCTTCAGCTCTCACTGGATCGGTTTCCAGCCGAGTGTGAAGCGACCGGAATGAGAATCAGCACCTCCAAGTCCGAGTCCATGGTTCTCGCCCGGAAAAGGGTGGAGTGCCATCTCCGGGTTGGGGAGGAGACCCTGCCCCAAGTGGAGGAGTTCAAGTACCTAGGAGTCTTGTTCACCAGTGAGGGAAGAGTGGATCGTGAGATCGACAGGCGGATCGGTGCGGCGTCTTCAGTAATGCGGACGTTGTACCGATCCGTTGTGGTGAAGAAGGAGCTGAGCCGGAAGGCAAAGCTCTCAATTTACCGGTCGATCTACGTCCCCATCCTCACCTATGGTCATGAGCTTTGGGTCATGACCGAAAGGATAAGATCACGGGTACAAGCGGCCCAAATGAGTTTCCTCCGCCGAAGCTCTGCCATCCGGGAGGAACTCAAAGTAAAGCCGCTGCTCCTCCACATCGAGAGGAGCCAGATGAGGTGGTTCGGGCATCTGGTCAGGATGCCACCCGAACGCCTCCCTAGGGAGGTGTTTAGGGCACGTCCAACCAGTAGGAGGCCACGGGGAAGACCCAGGACACGTTGGGAAGACTATGTCTCCCGGCTGGCCTGGGAACACCTCGGGATCCCCCGGGAAGAGCTAGACGAAGTGGCTGGGGAAAGGGAAGTCTGGGTTTCCCTGCTTAGGTTGTTGCCCCCGCGACCCGATTTCGGATAAGTGGAAGAAGATGGATGGATGGATGGAAAGTCCATTGCTTTAGTTATTTGCTATTGTGCTCAAGTTAGACTTTTTCTAATCTATGCAAGGACAAATCTTCTTGTCTGAGGGGTGGCCTCAGCCACAGATGTTATCTTTGTTTTAGCCCGCTAACAGACAAGGACTTCAAGGACCTCAACGAAGATAAGATGACAGCACACAGACAAGACAGAGACTTCAAGGACTTCAAAGAAAATAACATGACAACACGCAGACGAAGCGGGGAAAAGGTGAAATCACAAGGCCCCCAGCCCATTCTGTCCTGTACTATGCATCCTGGACCTGCTTTGCATAATATATGTGACCACTCATTTGACTGTGGAACTCCTGAATAAAAAGAGGGACGCGGGAGCTGAACCTTAGAGCATAGGGCGAGACTGCAACTAAGTGTTCAGCGCCATGTGTTCTCCTCATGAGCTATATTTTACCATGAATTGATTAATGTGGACCCCGACTTAAACAAGTTGAAAAACTTATTGGGGTGTTACCATTTAGTGGTCAATTGTACGGAATATGTACTGTACTGTGCAATCTACTAATAAAAGTATCAATCAATCAATATATTAAACTCTGTCTCAGCTTGGTTCCCTGCTTCTTGTCTGATTAATAGAGGTCATCAGTGTTTGAACCTGACAAGGTTGATTTAGAAATAGCAGTCATCATCATCATTGAAGCGTTCGGCTGTACAGAAAATGTAGGATCGGGGAAAATGCGTGGAAATGGCAAATTATTTTTTTTCAGATTTACAGACACAACTAGAATTTTCCGTAATTAATTTGTATTTTCAAAAGAACAGTTTGTTCATATTTGGCCGTAATTCCACAAAGGACAACTGAATTACTAAAATGTCAGCCACAAAGGCAAGTAGTTGTAAACAAAGGATGAGCATGTTTACTTCTGTCACGACAAACGCATCGTTTCCCTAAAATGCAGATGGAAGTCCGGAGACAGTGTGCAGGTTGGGCAATTATTAATTTTCCATAAATCAGTCCATAATACAAACATGCGGGAACATTACAAACAAACACAAGAAGAGTGTGCCGATTGCGCAGGGAGCTGTTGCAAAATTTAACACAAAAAGCTGACATAGAAAGAGGAATCAAAGGAGTACTAACGTAACTTGTTGCAGGAGCAAACTAAACAGCCAGGCCGAGCGTCGCCAAAGGCAGGAATAAATAGCTTAATCATAGAGATGTTCCAAAACGAAGTAATAAAATAAATAGGTTTCAATATTTCTGATTTAGTTCATGCTTTCTATGTCATTTTGGTGTGTTTCCTGTATATTTAGAAAATTGTTCATGGTCAAAATCGCGGAAATTCCATGTTTCCTAGATCAAAAACAATGCAGCAGACGAGAAGTGAGGAGACACAGGCGGTGCCTCTACGGCTACACACAGTGTGTATTTGGGCGTGTGCTCGCGAGGGAGCGCATGCTTTTTGCGAATGCAACTGAACATCATCAATCAATCAATGTTTATTATATAGCCACAATCACAAATCTGTCTCAAAGGACTGCACGAATCATTTACGACTACAACAATCTCGGAAGAAGACACAAAAGGGCAAGGAAAACTCACACCCAGTGGCAGGGAGTAAGCTCAGGGCCAGACCAATGGGACTAGTGACGCTCATGTGAACCATGAGATGACCTCAGATGAGGGCTCAGATGTGGCAACCCCCCCCCCCCCCTCTAGGGTACGAAAGCAATATGGATGTCGAGCGGGTCTAACTTGATACTGTGAAAGTTTCAATCCATAGTGGCTCCAACACAGCCGCGAGAGTTCAGTTCAAGCGGATCCAAGACAGCAGCGAGAGTCCCGTCCACAGGAAACCATCTCAAGCGGAGGCGGATCAGCAGCGTAGAGATGTCCCCAACCGATACACAGACGAGCGGTCCATCCTGGGGTCCCGACTCTGGACAGCCAGTACTTCATCCATGGTCATCGGACCGGACCCCATCCCGGACAGAGGATAAAAAGAAAAGAAGCGGCAGATCAACTGGTCTAAAAAAGAAGTGGCAGATCAACTGGGCTAAAAAGGAGGTCTATTTAAAGGCTAGAGTATACAAATGAGTTTTAAGGTGAGACTTAAATGCTTCTACTGAGGTGGCATCTCGAACTGTTACCGGGAGGGCATTCCAGAGTACTGGAGCCCGAAGGGAAAACGCTCTATAGCCCGCAGACTTTTTTATGGCTTTGGGAATCACTAACAAGCGGAGTCCTTTGAACGCAGATTTCTTGCCGGGACATATGGTACAATACAATCGGCAAGATAGGATGGAGCTAGACCGTGTAGTATTTTATACGTAAGTAGTAAAACCTTAAAGTCACATCTTAAGTGCACAGGAAGCCAGTGCAGGTGAGCCAGTATAGGTATATATGTATGTATATATGTATATAAAGGTATATACAGTATAGGTATATATGTATGTATTATGTATATAAAGGTATATACAGTATAGGTATATATGTATGTATTATGTATATAAAGGTATATACAGTATAGGTATATATGTATGTATATAGTATATAAGGTATATACAGTACAGGTATATGTATGTATTATGTATATAAAGGTATATACAGTATAGGTATATATGTATGATTATTATGTATATAAAGGTATATACAGTATAGGTATATATGTATGTATATATGTATATAAAGGTATATACAGTATAGGTATATATGTATGTATATATGTATATAAAGGTATAATACAGTATAGGTATATATGATGTATATATGTATATAAAGGTATATACAGTATAGGTATATATGTATGTATATATGTATATAAAGGTATATACAGTACAGGTATATATGTATGTATATATGTATATAAAGGTATATACAGTATAGGTATATATGTATGTATATATGTATATAAAGGTATATACAGTATAGGTATATATGTATGTATATATGTATATAAAGGTATATACAGTACAGGCGTAATGTGATCAAACTTTCTTGTTTTTGTCAAAAGTCTAACAGCCGCATTTTGTACCAACTGTAATCTTTTAATGCTAGACATGGGGAGACCCGAAAATAATACGTTACAGTAATCGAGGCGAGACGTAACAAACGCATGGATAATGATCTCTGCGTCTTTGGCGGACAAAATGGAGCGAATTTTAGCGATATTACGGAGATGAAAGAAGGCCGTTTTAGTAACGCTTTTAATGCGTGACTCAAAGGAGAGAGTTGGGTCGAAGATAATACCCAGATTTTTTACCGAGTCACCTTGTTTCATTATTTGGTTGTCAAATGTTAGAGTTGTATTATTAAATAGAGGTCGGTGTCTAGCAGGACCGATAATCAGCATTTCCGTTTTTTTGGCGTTAAGTTGCAAAAAGTTAGCGGACATCCATTGTTTAATTTCATTAAGACACGCTTCCAACTGACTACAGTTGGAAGCAGGTTATGAGGCAGCAAGCAGCTCTGCCTCAGCAGCACTCTGACTTGCCACAGTGGGAGAAGTGGGGACGCTCAAGCTAGCAGACACAGGTCTCTCCAGCGGAAGCCAGCATTTTTTTATTTTCTTTTTTTTTTAACTGTATTTATGATAAACATGGCATTTTTATTAGAGTACGCCAGCGTTTGTGGGTGTTTTTTGTCAGACGCAAATATATTGTTTCATTTCTTGGAATGAAATTGAATGAAATGAATGTTTCTGCCAATATGGAGAATTATATACTGTATCCAAGATGAAATACTTCTCTAAACTGGACTTTAAGACAAAATAAATGCGATCATTCAAAGTACGTTTTCATGGAGGATAGCTATTGCTCGATACAAATACAGAAAGGTGAGATACACTCACAATACCTGATTTATTTTGCTAAAAGCAAATGGGACAAAAAAAGTATTGAATAACTTTATCAAATACTTTTTGGACCCATTTACCATATCATAATATCATTAAGGTAACGTTTGTTATGAAAGTGAATAACTCCCTTTTTTTTACCTGTTACTCTAAAGTGCAACCTAAATCAACAATGACTAGAGCTGCACATATGAATTTAAGTAAATAAATAAATGATAAATGGGTTGTACTTGTATAGCGCTTTTCTACTTTCAAGGTACTCAAAGCGCTTTGACACTACTTCCACATTCACACACACATTCACACACTGATGGAGGGAGCTGCCATGCAAGGCGCCAACCAGCAGCCATCAGGAGCAAGGGTGAAGTGTCTTGCTCAAGGACACAACGGACGTGACGAGGTTGGTACTAGGTGGGATTTGAACCAGGGACCCTCGGGTTGCGCACGTCCACTCTTCCACTGCACTACGCCTATCCCATTATTTTATTTTCGATGCGCACCCTGAACTCCATTGTAAAAATGTGGGGTTTTTTTACATTTATAAATAAATGATAACTGGGTTGTACTTGTATAGCGCTTTTCTACCTTCAAGGTACTCAAAGCGCTTTGACACTACTTCCACATTTACCCATTCACACACACATTCACACACTGATGGAGGGAGCTGCCATGCAAGGCGCCAACCAGCACCCATCAGGAGCAAGGGTGAAGTGCAGTGGGAGAATGGCCGTGCGCAACCCGAGGGGCCCTGGTTCAAATCCCACCTAGTACCAACCTCGTCACGTCCGTTGTGTCCTGAGCAAGACACTTCACCCTTGCTCCTGATGGGTGCTGGTTGGCGCCTTGCATGGCAGCTCCCTCCATCAGTGTGTGAATGTGTGTGTGAATGGGTAAATGTGGAAGTAGTGTCAAAGCGCTTTGAGTACCTTGAAGGTAGAAAAGAGCTATACAAGTACAACCCATTTAAGTGTCTTGCTCAGGACACAACGGACGTGACGAGGTTGGTACTAGGTGGGATTTGAACCAGTGACCCTCGGGTTGCGCACGGCCACTCTCCCACTGCGCCACGCCGTCCCAAGTAAAAAAGTAAAAAAGAAAAAAAAAGGATGTATGCCTCACCTGGTGTTTAGGTCACCGCACGTCACTGGAACTAAGGGAGTCTTCAACTAAAACAAAACATGATCTGGGCAACAGGTCATCACAACTCCATCATTAAGAACTATGTTGTTTAAAGGATGGACCGCTCGCCTGTATCGGTTGGGGACATCTCTACGCTGCTGATCCGCTTGAGATGGTTTCCTGTGGACGGGACTCTCGCTGCTGTCTTGGAGCCACTATGGATTGAACTTTCACAGTATCATGTTAGACCCGCTCGACATCCATTGCTTTCGGTCCCCTAGAGGGGGGGGTGCCCACATCTGAGGTCCTCTCCAAGGTTTCTCATAGTCAGCATTGTCACTGGCGTCCCACTGGATGTGAATTCTCCCTGCCCACTGGGTGTGAGTTTTCCTTGCCCTTTTGTGGGTTCTTCCGAGGATGTTGTAGTCGTAATGATTTGTGCAGTCCTTTGAGACATTTGTGATTTGGGGCTATATAAATAAACATTGATTGATTGATTGATTGATAAACGTCATGTGACATCTGCAGTAAGAACGTTCAATGCGGCCGTAATGGATTTCCCTTCTTTTGCAGCCTGACTAGGTTGCATTCTAAATTCTAAAGAAACCGACATAGCTGGACTATTTTGAACAAAAAAATTGGATAAAGGTCATTTTAATTCCCGGCAGACAAAGTCCAGCCTCCATTCAGCCCCCACGTAGCAGCACTATCACATGCTAGACCGGCCCGCTCATCCCCCTCCAAAGCCTCCAACTTATATTGAAGTGCACCCAGAAAAAAAAATCCGACTTTGAGATGCCCTCTTCAAAGTTTTCCATTTTCCAAGTCACCGTTCAAGCACCTGCACCATGTGTTAATGTAGCGGCTTGGTACTATAATCCATTGAAATGTTTGCAGTAAGGTGCACGCACGTGAATAAAGAACACTTCATGTATTGTTTTTAGATTTTACCGGTCCCGGAATATCCCTAAATAAAGCTTTAAAGTTCTTGATTTTCGCTATCTTCGAAACCACTATCCATTTCCCTGTGACGTCATACAGTGCTGCCAATACAAACAACATGGCGGTTAGCACAGCAAGATATAGCCACATTAGCTCGGATTCAGACTTGGATTTCAGCGGCTTAAGCGATTCAACGGATTACGCATGTATTGAAACAGATGGTCGGAGTATGGAGGCAGATAGCGAAAACGAAATTGAAGCTATTGAGCGAATAGCTATTGACGCTATTCGGCCATAGCTTGGGTGTACCTAATGAAGTGGCCCATAGCATGGCTGCCATATTAGCATCGCCGGTAAAATGTGCGGACCAAACGATCAGGACTTTCGCATCTTGTGACGTTGGAGCAACTTAAATCCATTGATTGGTAAGTGTTTGTTTCGCATTAAATGTGGGTATCTAGTTTCAAATGCGCATACAGCTGGCGTAAATAGCATGTTAGCATCGATTAGCGTAGCATGTTAGCATCGATTAGCTGGCAGTCATGCCGTCACCAAATATGTCTGATTAGCACATAGGTCAACGGCATCAACAAAACTCACCTTTGTGATTTCGTTGACTTAATCGTTGCAAATGCATCTGCAGATTATTCCTACATTCCTAGGGACGGCGTGGCGCAGTGGAAGAGTGGCCGTGCGCAACCCGAGCGTCCCTGGTTCAATTCCCACCTAGTACCAACCTCGTCACGTCCGTTGTGTCCTGAGCAAGACACTTCACCCTTGCTCCTGATGGGTGCTGGTTGGCGCCTTGCATGGCAGCTCCCTCCATCAGTGTGTGAATGTGGAAGTAGTGTCAAAGCGCTTTGAGTACCTTGAAGGTAGAAAAGCGCTATACAAGTACAACCCATTTATCATTATTTATCATTTAGATAAGGTTTGAAAACCTCTGATAATGTTGAACGTTTGTTACGAAACAAGCCCAAAACCTCAGTTTTACACACAAATGCGTAGGCTGAAATTGTTTCATATCTCCACTCTAGTTGTAATTTCCAAAACGTTTCTTTTTAAGGATGCATCCATCCCCTATTCTCACCACAATCCTGCTGACCAACAGCATCTCTGTCTGGACTGGAATGGCTCAGACTGGAAGTCTCTCCAGAGAGTGGGGAGGACGGCGAAAAAGATTATCAGGACTCCTCTTCCTCCTGTCCAGGAGATCGCAAAAAGCCGCTGCCTGACCAGGGCTCAGAAAATCTGCGGACTCCTCCCACCCCCACCAAGGACAATTGTTTGTGGTACCCTTTATTTAGAAATGTATAGAAAAGTTCCGAAAAGCATCGAAATACATTTTGGTCCCGGTACCGGGAACCAAAATATTGGTGTCGGATCAACACACGTAGGGACTATCAGCGAAGTGCGCAGAGTGGGTGACACAAGATTCCACTACTTAAGGGACGGCGTGGCGCAGTGGAAGAGTGGCCGTGCGCAACCCGAGGGTGACTGGTTCAAATCCCACCTAGAACCAACCTCGTCACGTCCGTTGTGTCCTTGAATTGATTAACGTGGACCCCGACTTAAACAAGTTGAAAAACTTATTCGGGTGTTAGCTCGGTTGGTAGAGTGGCCATGCCAGCAACTTGAGGGTTGCAGGTTCGATTCCCGCTTCCGCCATCCTAGTCAATGCCGTTGTGTCCTTGAGCAAGACACTTTACCCACCTGCTCCCAGTGCCACCCACACTGGTTTAAATGTAACTTGGATATAGGGTTTCACTATGTAAAGCGCTTTGAGTCACTAGAGAAAAGCGCTATATAAATATAATTCACTTCAATTCACCATTTAGTGGTCAATTGTACGGAATATGTACTGTACTGTGCAATCTACTAATAAAAGTATCAATCAATCAATCAATCAATCCTAAGCAAGACACTTCACCCTTGCTCCTGATGGGTGCTGGTTGGCGCCTTGCATGGCAGCTCCCTCCATCAGTGTGTGAATGTGTGTGTGAATGTGGAAGTAGTGTCAAAGCGCTTTGAGTACCTTGAAGGTAGAAAAGCGCTATACAAGTACAACCCATTTATCATTTATTTACTTTAAGGTAATAAACAGATTAAAGAATACACTCTTTCTGATGAACTTCAATTAGCTTTTAACAACAATAAGCATTTAAGTCTCATCTTAAAACTCATCTGTATACTCTAGCCTTTAAATAGACCTCCTTTTTAGACCAGTTGATCTGCCGCTTCTTTTCTTTCTCCTATGTCCCCCCCTCCCTTGTGGAGGGGGTCCGGTCCGATGACCATGGATGAAGTACTGACTGTCCAGAGTCGAGACCCAGGATGGACCGCTCGTCGGGACCCAGGATGGACCGCTCGCCTGTATCGGTTGGGGACGTCTCTACGCTGCTGATCCGCTTGAGATGGTTTCCTGTGGACGGGACTCTCACTGCTGTCTTGGAGCCACTATGGATTGAACTTTCACAGTATCATGTTAGACCCGCTCGACATCCATTGCTTTCGGTCCCCTAGAGGGGGGGGGTTGCCCACATCTGAGGTCCTCTCCAAGGTTTCTCATAGTCAGCATTGTCACTGGCGTCCCACTGGATGTGAATTCTCCCTGCCCACTGGGTGTGAGTTTTCCTTGCCCTTTTGTGGGTTCTTCCGAGGATGTTGTAGTCGTAATGATTTGTGCAGTCCTTTGAGACATTTGTGATTTGGGGCTATATAAATAAACATTGATTGATTGATTGATAATTGTGTGTGCTATTTCTCTCAGAAAACCACCTTTTAATGCACAATAGGAGTTTATTTGACCAGTTTCCATCTCCTGGCAGCCTGATCACTGTTTGCTCGACAGAAACCATGCAAAGACACACGGATACAGAAGCTTCATTCACAAGAGTGACTGATATTGTGCTTGTTTTGTGTTCCTCTTCTCCATTCACATAAATTAGCTGTCAGCTGGCCTTTTCCCCAGGCAACTACATATGAGAATGAATAATGGATTTTTGCTGGAATATAATTCATTGCCTGAATCAAGTATATTGCTTTCCAAAAAGTGCTGACTTTGCAAAGCTAAGGCATATTTATCCACCATCTTTTATATGCGTTTCAGCACAGCATATATTTCCTACTACAATTTTTTTTTTTTTAATACCAGTGTCCTTAACCTGTTTGAGCCATGGTCAGGAAACAAATCACTCCATTTGGCAAAAAAAAAAAAAAAAAAAAAGGATTCAAAGCATGTTAAAAAAAGCAGCCTGTTTGGAGGCAAACTGTGTGTCAGCCTCCATACTAAGGTGAAAAAATTGGATTATTTGCATTACATTAAGACTACATTCTCACCTAAAACCATATGTTGTTGAAATCCCCCCGGTGTCCCACTGGCCTTCTTGTACACCACCCTGGACCAGGGCCTCACTTGCCATGATAAAAAACAAACCAAAACAATCAAATGATACAAACATGAATGTGGAGGGGGGCGTGGCCTGCGGGCCTGCCGCGGAACGGGATGTACCAGGACCGGCCTCGAACAAAGTGACAGGTGAGTGGATGGCCCAGGTGGGCCTTGTTATCTAACCACTTGTCGCTTTTATTAGTAGAAGCCGGGATGAGACAGGTTGCTGAAGCTGGAGTGGGAGCCATAGAGAGAAAGGGAGAGGGACAGACACAGAAAAATATTTTGCTGGAAAGCAAAACACTTGCACTATTTTTATGAAAAAAAAAACCAGTGTTGTAACCCTGATCTGGGCTCTCGTGGAAGTGTCTACAATGAATTAAATATATATATATATATATATATATATGTAGATACACACATACACACACATCAGTAGCGGGCCGTGTGTTTCCCACCTAGGCCTTCAGTGATGTCCGACTTCAATGATTACCTCTCAAAATACCGTAAGGGATGTCCCCGCATGACCATTGCTGGAAAAATACTACAGAAACACATTTACTGTGAATTGAAACACATCAACAGTGTATACGACGGCTTATTTTCTAGCACATTTTTAAAAAACATTAAAACAGCATCAGCAATTAAAACATATCTTAAGTGGTACTGTCAAAATTAAAATATCAAAAAATATATTAAACGTGAAAAAAATGAAGGAATAAAATACATGAACTCACAATTTTTAGAACCCATTCAACGCCGCATCATACACACACATATGTATATATATATATATATATACATACATACATATATACGTTTGTATATATATCCATTTAACTGTGCTATAAACCAGTGTTTGGAAATTACTTTAAAAAAATAATGAATCATAGTTTTTTGCCAATAGAAAAAATTAATTACTAAGAGAACAAGGTTTTAATGAATGGGATTATTAATTTGGGAAGTACTTATTACTTTGAAAAATACATCAGTTCAAATATCTGGCATATGCATTTAAAGGGGAACATTATCAGCAGACCTATGTAAGCGTCAATATATACCTTGATGGTGAAGAAAAAAGACCATATATTTTTTTAACCGATTTCCGAACTCTAAATGGGTGAATTTTGGTGAATTAAACGCCTTTCTGTTTATGGCTCTTTTGGCAATGACGTCAGAACGTCATTTTCAACACATTACAAACACCGGGTTTCAGCTCTGTTATTTTCCGTTTTTTCAACTATTTTTTGGAACCTTGGAGACATCATGCCTCGTGGGTGTGTTGTCGGAGGGTGTAACAACACTAACAGGGAGGGATTCAAGTTGCACCACTGGCCCGAAAATGCGAAAGTGGCAAGAAATCTGCCGCCAGACCCCCATTGAATGTGCCGGAGTGTCTGCACTTTTTACCGGCGATGCTAAGGCAGACATTGCACAGATATGTATTGATAACCTGCAGATGCATTTGCAACGATAAAGTCAACGAAATCACAAAGGTGAGTTTTGTTGATGTTGTTGACTTATGTGCTAATCAGACATATTTGGTCGCGGCGTGACTGCCAGCTAATCGATGCTAACATGCTACGCTAATCGATGCTAACATGCTATTTGCCAGCGGTGCTAAAGCAGACATGGCACAGAGATGTATGGATAACCTGCAGATGCATTTGCAACTATATTACGTTTCCTTCCACCCACATTTAATGCGAAACAAACACTTACTAATCGACGGATTTAAGTTGCTCCAGTGTCACAAGATGCGAAAGTCCTGATCGTTTGGTCCGCACATTTTACCAGCGATGCTAACGCAGCTATTCAGCCATGCTATGGCTATGAATAGCGTCAATAGCTATTCGTTCAATAATTTCAGTTTCTTCTTCAATACTTTCATACTCCAATCATTCGTTTCAAAACATGCGTAATCTGTTGAATCGCTTAAGCCGCTGAAATCCGAGTCTGAATCCGAGCTAATGTTGCTATATCTCGCTGTGCTATTCGCCATTGTTTGTTTACATTGGCAGCAATGTGTGACGTCACAGAAAAATGGATAGTGTCTTCACAGAGAGCGAAAAAAAGGCACTTTAAATCTTTTTTTTGGGATATTCTGTGACCAGTAAAATTTTGAAAAAAACTTCAAAAAATACAACAAGCCACTGGGAACTGATTTTTATTGTTTTTAACCCTTTTGAAATTGTGATAATGTTCCCCTTTAAGATCTTTCATTGATCAAAGTATGTTTATGTGCCTTTAAAAGGTGTTCCCTGTTGCCAAGTGATGTGTGACATTAGCACTCAGACAAAGCAGCATTAGTTCAGCTGTGTTTGCTAACGTGGACTCGCAGTTTGTGGGCTTTTCTGGCAGCTCTGTTGAATCTTCTCACTGGATTGTGTTAGTGCTAGTTATTAAAGAAATGGAATGTGCTTCATAGCCTTTAAATAGACTCCCTTTTTAGACCAGTTGATCTGCCGTTTCTTTTCTTTTTCTTCTATGTCCCACTCTCCCTTGTGGAGGGGGTCCGGTCCGAGGGGGTCCGGTCCGATCCGGTGGTCATGTACTGCTTGCCTGTGTATCGGCTGGGGACATCTCTGCGATGCTGATCCGCCTCCGCTTGGGATGGTTTCCTGCTGGCTCCGCTGTGAACGGGACTCTCGCTGCTGTGTTGGATCCGCTTTGGACTGGACTCTCGCGACTGTGTTGGATCCATTGTGGATTCAACTTTCGCAGTATCATGTTAGACCCGCTCGACATCCATTGCTTTCCTCCTCTCCAAGGTTCTCATAGTCATCATTGTCACCGACGTCCCACTGGGTGTGAGATTTCCTTGCCCTTATGTGGGCCTACCGAGGATGTCGTGGTGGTTTGTGCAGCCCTTTGAGACACTAGTGATTTAGGGCTATATAAGTAAACATTGATTGATTGATTGATGATTGATTGACTGTAGTGCCTCTGTCCAAAAACAGAGCATTAATGGTTGTAAGCTTCTCACTTCAATTATTGAGTTTCTGTTCATTATTCCTTCGAAGTAGTATGTATGCATGTACTTATGTGTGTTGTTTGTAGTCTCTTCCAATTTGACATCAAGTTCATTTCAGTGTGGAGGTTTTTGCTTTTATTACTCATAATATATTTCCTGCATTGAACTTGCTCTCTTTTTGCGCTGTCTGGTCGACATAAAACCACACCAAAAGTAGCATACCTCATTACATCACGTCTTGCTAACGGCGTAACGTACGGCATGAATAGATTACTCGTTACTAGTAAAAGTAATGGTGTTAACGCTGTTATCCTATAAGGCTGTTAATCTGAATACTGGTTATAAATGTTTTTTTCTATGATTATATATATTTTTTTGCTATTTATTTGAGTAACAATCACACAAGTCGCACACAAACCTAACGTAAGGGCTTCTAAGATATCATGCCGCCCCTTGTTCATGCCTATCTGTGGAAGCTGAAGAGAATGAATGCATGACTCACTGGTCCGCTTATCACAATGTCGCTAAGATAATGTTTGCAGAGACATTTTTACACCGTGAAATTTCTAGTTCGTACACTTTGGAATCTACAGCTTGTTTAGTGTTTGTGTGTGGCAACATTATTCTTGATAATATGACTATGAATATAACTGTAGGCGTTAGAGTGCTTCTTGTAGTACTTTGACTTTCCACATGAAAACGTGGGGCGATCGTGAGCCAGCAAATGCATTCTACCATGTTTTATCAGCAAGAAAGCCAGATGCAAGAACATTGCTTTAATTGTCTGATATTTGAATGAATAAATACATTAAATTAGTTGGAGGTTTATACATCTAAGGTCAAATAGTTCTGGAGCAGCGCTAAAAAGAGCTGCAGCGCCGCCTGCCCCCCCCTCCCCCACAAACAGTAATGTTGCAAGTCTTGTGTGTTCTGTGTCGTAACTTGTTTATGTGTGCTTATCGGCTATTCATTTATTTTTCTAGGCCTCAATCCGATCCCCCTAGGAGCCCAGTCTGAGATCAATAGACAACGTATTTTTTCATGGACAATAGTGAATGTACTTCACTTACAAATCAGGTAGAAGGTACTGTTAGATTGTTTCCAAATGTTTCATTTTATTTAATCAAAGCAAATAAATGGGACCAATAAGTATTTGATACATTTTTGATGAGAATGGTTTTGTCCCTTCTTTTTGTTGTTTTTTTAATAAACCAACCTGTATTCATAAATAAATACATTATTTGACAACCAAACAAATAAAAAAGGCGACACGGTAAAGAATCTGGGTATTATCTTCGACCCAACTCTCTCCATTGAGGCACACATTAAAAGCGTTACTAAAACGGCCTTCTTTCATCTCCGTAATATCGCTAAAATTCGCTCCATTCTGTCCACTAAAGACGCTGAGATCATTATCCATGCGTTTGTTACGTCTCGCCTCGATTACTGTAACGTATTATTTTCGGGTCTCCCCATGTCTAGCATTAAAAGATTACAGTTGGTACAAAATGCGGCTGCTAGACTTTTGACAAGAACAAGAAAGTTTGATCACATTACGCCTGTACTGTATATACCTTTATATACATATATACATACATATATACCTATACTGTATATACCTTTATATACATATATACATACATATATACCTATACTGTATATACCTTTATATACATATATACATACATATATACCTATACTGTATATACCTTTATATACATATATACATACATATATACCTATACTGTATATACCTTTATATACATATATACATACATATATACCTATACTGTATATACCTTTATATACATATATACATACATATATACCTATACTGTATATACCTTTATATACATATATACATACATATATACCTGTACTGGCTCACCTGCACTGGCTTCCTGTGCACTTAAGATGTGACTTTAAGGTTTTACTACTTACGTATAAAATACTACACGGTCTAGCTCCATCCTATCTTGCCGATTGTATTGTACCATATGTCCCGGCAAGAAATCTGCGTTCAAAGGACTCCGGCTTATTAGTGATCCCCAAAGCCCAAAAAAAGTCTGCGGGCTGTAGAGCTTTTTCATTTCGGGGTCCAGTACTCTGGAATGCCCTCCCGGTAACAGTTCGAGATGCTACCTCAGTAGAAGCATTTAAGTCTCACCTTAAAACTCATTTGTATACTCTAGCCTTTAAATAGTCTCCCTTTTTAGACCAGTTGATCTGCCGTTTCTTTTCTTTTTCTTCTATGTCCCACTCTCCTTTGTGGAGGGAGTCTGGTCCGATCCGGTGGCCATGTACTGCTCGCCTGTGTATTGGCTGGGGACATCTCCGCGCTGCTGATCAGCCTCCGCTTGGGATGGTTTCCTGCTGGCTCCGCTGTGAACGGGACTCTCGCTGCTGTGTTGGATCCGCTTTGGACTGGACTCTCGCGACTGTGTTGGATCCATTATGGATTGATCTTTCACAGTATCATGTTCTCATAGTCATCATTGTCACCGACGTCCCACTGGGTGTGAGTTTTTCCTTGCCCTTATGTGGGCCTACCGAGGATGTCGTAGTGGTTTGTGCAGCCCTTTGAGACACTAGTGATTTAGGGCTATATAAGTAAACATTGATTGATTGAATTTATTATTAATTAATTATTTTTTTATGCCCCTTAAAAATTCCAATGTCACTCCCCAACTTGTCACATTATGATAAATAATGACTCAAGTTAACCGGAGCAGTGCATGTATTTGGTGAGTGACCCCGTTTCCCTGCTAACATTTGTACTGTATAGCCCAAAGTTGGTAGAGTCCCTCTTTGTTGCCCGCAAAGGTCTTTTCTGATACACCCAAAAAATGACAAAAGATTAAATTGTATTAAATTCAATTCAACGGGTTGGTTGGTGTCCCCTGTGGTGCGCAGTGTTAGTGCTGAGCTGGCAAGCTGAAGTATTGGGGTCAAGTCCCGGGTGGAGACTTGGTAGGAATATGTTCAACTCTTTTAATTATACTGAACAAAAATGTAAACACAACACTTTTGTTTTTGCTCCCATTTTAAGAAGATCTAACACATTTACTGTATACACAAAAGACCTATTCCTCTCAAACACTGTTCACAGATCTGTCTAAATCTGTGTTAGTGAGCATTTCTTTTTTGCTTAAATAATCCAGCCCACCTCACAGGTGTGGCATATCAAGATGCTGATTCAATCAATCAATCAATCAATGTTTATTTATATAGCCCCAAATCACAAATGTCTCAAAGGACTGCACAAATCATTACGACTACAACATCCTCGGAAGAACCCACAAAAGGGCAAGGAAAACTCACACCCAGTGGGCAGGGAGAATTCACATCCAGTGGGACGCCAGTGACAATGCTGACTATGAGAAACCTTGGAGAGGACCTCAG
This sequence comes from Nerophis ophidion, assembly GCF_033978795.1. NCBI lineage: Eukaryota > Metazoa > Chordata > Actinopteri > Syngnathiformes > Syngnathidae > Nerophis > Nerophis ophidion. Next base: position 792,135 of record NC_084615.1, on the reverse strand, counting down.
ATGTGGGCAACCCCCCCCCCCCCCTCTAGGGGACCGAAAGCAATGGATGTCGAGCGGGTCTAACATGATACTGTGAAAGTTCAATCCATAGTGGCTCAAACACAGCTGCGAGAGTTCAGTTCAAGCGGATCCAAGACAGCAGCGAGAGTCCCGTCCACAGGAAACCATCTCAAGCGGAGGCGGATCAGCAGCGTAGAGATGTCCCCAACCGATACACAGGCGAGCGGTCCATCCTGGGTCTCGACTCTGGACAGCCAGTACTTCATCCATGGTCATCGGACCGGACCCCCTCCACAAGGGAGGTCGGGACATAGGAGAAAGAAAAGAAGCGGCAGATCAACTGGTCTAAAAAGGTCTATTTAAAGGCTAGAGTATACAAATGAGTTTTAAGGTGAGACTTAAATGCTTCTACTGAGGTAGCATCTCGAACTGTTACCGGGAGGGCATTCCAGAGTACTGGAGCCCGAAATGAAAACGCTCTATAGCCCGCAGACTTTTTTTGGGCTCTAGGAATCACTAATAAGCCGGAGTCCTTTGAATGCAGATTTCTTGCCGGGACATATGGTACAATACAATCGGCAAGATGTGATGGAGCTAGACCGTGTAGTATTTTATACGTAATTAGTAAAACCTTAAAGTCACATCTTAAGTGCACAGGAAGCCAGTGCAGGTGAGCCAGTATAGGTATATATGTATGTATATATGTATATAAAGGTATATACAGTATAGGTATATATGTATGTATATATGTATATAAAGGTATATACAGTATAGGTATATACGTATGTATATATGTATATAAAGGTATATACAGTATAGGTATATATGTATGTATATATGTATATAAAGGTATATACAGTATAGGTATATATGTATGTATATATGTAATAAAAGGTATATACAGTACAGGTATATATGTATGTATATAAAGGTATATACAGTATAGGTATATATGTATGTATATATGTATATAAAGGTATATACAGTATAGGTATACATGTATGTATATATGTATATAAAGGTATATACAGTATAGGTATATATGTATGTATATATGTATATAAAGGTATATACAGTATAGGTATATATGTATGTATATATGTATATAAAGGTATATACAGTATAGGTATATACGTATGTATATATGTATATAAAGGTATATACAGTATAGGTATATATGTATGTATATATGTATATAAAGGTATATACAGTATAGGTATATATGTATGTATATATGTAATAAAAGGTATATACAGTACAGGTATATATGTATGTATATAAAGGTATATACAGTATAGGTATATATGTATGTATATATGTATATAAAGGTATATACAGTATAGGTATACATGTATGTATATATGTATATAAAGGTATATACAGTATAGGTATATATGTATGTATATATGTATATAAAGGTATATACAGTATAGGTATATATGTATGTATATATGTATATAAAGGTATATACAGTATAGGTATATATGTATGTACATATGTATATAAAGGTATATACAGTATAGGTATATATGTATGTATATATGTATATAAAGGTATATACAGTATAGGTATATATGTATGTATATATGTATATAAAGGTATATACAGTATAGGTATATATGTATGTATATATGTATATAAAGGTATATACAGTATAGGTATATATGTATGTATATATGTATATAAAGGTATATACAGTACAGGCGTAATGTGATCAAACTTTCTAGTTCTTGTCAAAAGTCTAGCAGCCGCATTTTGTACCAACTGTAATCTTTTAATGCTAGACATGGGGAGACCCGAAAATAATACGTTACAGTAATCGAGACGAGACGTAACAAACGCATGGATAATGATCTCGGCGTCTTTAGTGGACAAAATGGAGCGAATTTTAGCGATATTACGGAGATGAAAGAAGGCCGTTTTAGTAACGCTTTTAATGTTTGACTCAAAGGAGAGAGTTGGGTCGAAGATAATACCCAGATTCTTTACCGTGTCGCCTTGTTCACAATGTTTTTTTTTTTTTTTGGTGTGAAAACATTTTTAAAATCTCAATTTGCATTGTTTCATCAATCATGTTGAAAGTACAGCATAGACTTTGTAAAGTGACTCACACATTTTTTTTTATATTTTTCAAAACTAACTAAAACTATAGTTTTTACAATATTTTCATGTCAAATTAACAAAATTGTTTTGTTATGAGTATTACAATATTTCTCAGTTTTTGTTGGCAATATTTGTAGTTTTCACAACTAAATTTGATTCTAATCCGACACTCAATCAATACGTCGTTGACAAAATGCTGGAATCTGTGAAACAACGATGACGATTCGTTTTGCAAATCATCTCATTTGTAGAATTATTTTTTTTGACACACAATCATTTATGTTGTAACAGTCATATTTTTCTTTCAATAGGTAACCTAAATATGTCAAGCAAATTTTATTTTGTTAGAAAAAAAAAGTTTTATTTTTATAATCAATGAAATAATCTGCTGCTCCCAACACTCTAATGAGTATAACCTTTGAGGACAAAGCTACAAACTATGGGACACTGGGCTTTCTGCACCGCCGCTCCCAGTTTGTGGAACGCTCTCCCTGACTACCTGAGGGCACCACAGACTGTGGATGCTTTTTAAAAAGGCTTAAAAACCTTTCTTTTTAAAAAAAAAAAAGCCTTTTTATAGATATGTGCAGACTAGTTCTGACTATTAGGCTGTTCTAGTTTTTATTTTTATTTATTTGTATTATCATTTTATTATTATTATTATTATTATTGTTGTTGTTTTTTATTTTATTTTATTTCAATACACTGTAGCACTTTGAGGTTCTTTGCTCAATGTGAAGTGCTTTTTACAAATAAAATATATTAATCGTGCCCAACCCGAGGGTCCCTGGTTCAAATCCCACCTAGTACCAACCTCGTCACGTCCGTTGTGTCCTGAGCAAGACACTTCACCCTTGCTCCTGATGGGTGCTGGTTGGCGCCTTGCATGGCAGCTCCCTCCATCAGTGTGTGAATGTGTGTGTGAATGGGTAAATGTGGAAGTAGTGTCGAAGCGCTTTGAGTACCTTGAAGGTAGAAAAGCGCTATACAAGTACAACCCATTTATTTATTTATTTATTTAATCACATGCTGTTGCAAATACAACAAAAACATTCCGTGTAAACGTTTATAAAAGTGCACTGTAATTTAAACAAAATATATATATTTTTGCGTTTACAATACTTTTCTGTAGTGATTTTACATAGATGTTATGTACATTTCACAGTCATTTCTTACAGTGTACTATTTAACTCACTAAAACACTAGCAACACAATAGGCAGATAAGGGATTTCCCAGAATAATTATCCTAGTGAATGTGTCTAAAAACATCTGAATCACTCCCACTGCAATCGCCTTTTTTTTTTTCCCGTCCTTCACTCTAAATTTCCTCATCCACGAATCTTTCATCCTCGCTCAAATGAATGGGGAAATTGTCCCTTCTTCGGTCTGAATAGCTCTTGCTGCTGGAGGCTCCCATTATAAGCAATGTTCAGATGTGAGGAGCCCTACAACCCTTGACGTCACGCTCACATCGTCTGCTACTTCCGGTACAGGCAAGGCTTTTTTATCAACGACCAAAAGTTGCAAACTTTATCGTGGATGTTCTCTACTAAATCATTTCAGCAAAAATATGGCAATATCGTGAAATGATCTAGAATGACATAGAATGGACCTGCTATCCCCGTTTGAAAAGAAAATCTCATTTCAGTAGGCCTTTAAACCTAAAGCTCAAATCTACAAACAAGCCACATAAATACTTGGAGCAATACCAACACATAAATAGTCCAACTTTGCACTCAAGTTTCTTTAGTAGCTGGCCTTCAGTCAACATTGTCTGATTCCTGTTCTGTTGCCTGTAAACCGACATTTTGTCACTTCCAATGTATGCTGGATTGATCAACAAAATAATGCAAGTTGGGAAAATGGTTGAGCCATGTCAAACGCATCGAAAAATAATAAATAGCAAGCATTTTGGATATTCACGATCACTTGCTTTGTGATGTGCAAAAACTTTCAAAAAGAGCAGGCAGCATGTTGTATTCCAAAGCTACCGAGGGTATGTTCATGAATGAATAAATAAACATGACACTGTTGACTTATTCATGCTGAGCTTTCAGATACACTTTGACTTTTCGCATGTCACCGAGGATCCTGGAAAGCCAAATGTGCAAATCAAATAGTGCCATAAAAAATGAATCGTTGTCTCTTTCTGGGCTAAATATAACCAGCGGTGGTGAGAGGTTTTCACGTGTCATTAAATAGTGTGCACTTGCCAAAAAAGTGCCTCCTTTACTTAACCTTTAAAAGTTAGACAATCATTAATTTGAGTTCACAGCCGATGGCTTTCATTAAAAACAAACAATTACCCGGTGTAATTAAGGGGGTGTTCCCGGCTAACAGACTTGTTGTTTTCCTCAAGCAATTTCCTACAAATCTATTCCTCAGTACACAGCAGATGCTTATAAGAAGTCTTTTATGTGAAGCAAACATTTTAAAAATGCATGTATGAACGCGAGCTGCTTGGGGAGCGGCATTCTCCTGCTAAACATGTTTTGCATAATCGAAGGTGACGACAACGCAGATTAAGACGCGACAAGCGTGTGTACAAAAGTAGTGCAGCATGCAAACTACAATTCAATACACGGCATGAATCTGGTTCCGGTTTGGTGACCGCAGGATTAGGTCTCTGCTTTTTGCAGATGATGTGGTCCTGATGGCTTCATCTGGCCGGGATCTTCAGCTCTCACTGGATCGGTTCGCAGCCGAGTGTGAAGCGACCGGAATGAGAATCAGCAACTCCAAGTCCGAGTCCATGGTTCTCGCCCGGAAAAGGGTGGAGTGCCATCTCCGGGTTGGGGAGGAGACCCTGCCCCAAGTGGAGGAGTTCAAGTACCTAGGAGTCTTGTTCACGAGTGAGGGAAGAGTGGATGGTGAGATCGACAGGCGGATCGGTGCGGCGTCTTCAGTAATGCGGACGTTGTATCGATCTGTTGTGGTGAAGAAGGAGCTGAGCCGGAAGGCAAAGCTCTCAATTTACCGGTCGATCTACGTTCCCATCCTCACCTATGGTCATGAGCTTTGGGTCATGACCGAAAGGATAAGATCACGGGTACAAGCGGCCCAAATGAGTTTCCAGGTCTCTCCCTTAGAGATAGGGTGAGAAGCTCTGCCATCCGGGAGGAACTCAAAGTAAAGCCGCTGCTCCTCCACATGGAGAGGAGCCAGATGAGGTGGTTCGGGCATCTGGTCAGGATGCCACCCGAACGCCTCCCTAGGGAGGTGTTTAGGGCATGTCCAACCGGTAGGAGGCCACGGGGAAGACCCAGGACACGTTGGGAAGACTATGTCTCCCGGCTGGCCTGGGAACGCCTCGGGATCCCCCGGGAAGAGCTAGACAAAGTGGCTGGGGAGAGGGAAGTCAGGGTTTTCCTGCTTAGGCTGGTTCCCCCGCGACCCGACCTCGGATAAGCGGAAGATGATGATGATGATCGGATGAATCTGTGTTTTGATCAAAACAACAGTTTACTTCAAATTATAATTAGACAGTAAAATGTTGTGTTTGAATACGAACACATTTGTTTATACATACACATAATGTACCAAATAGATGGTAGGGAGGCGTTCGGGTGGCATCCTGACCAGATGCCCGAACCACCTCATCTGGCTCCTCTCGATGTGGAGGAGCAGCGGCTTTACTTTGAGTTCCTCCCGGATGGCAGAGCTTCTTACCCTATCTCTAAGGGAGAGACCTGGAAACTCATTTGGGCCGCTTGTACCCATGATCTTATCCTTTCGGTCATGACCCAAAGCTCATGACCATAGGTGAGGATGGGAACGTAGATCGACCGGTAAATTGAGAGCTTTGCCTTCCGGCTCAGCTCCCTCTTCAACACAACGGATCGGTACAACGTCCGCATTACTGAAGACGCCGCACCGATCCGCCTGTCGATCTCACGATCCACTCTTCCCTCACTCGTGAACAAGACTCCTAGGTACTTGAACTCCTCCACTTGGGGCAGGGTCTCCTCCCCAACCCGGAGATGGCATTCCACCCTTATCCGGGCCAGAACCATGGACTCAGACTTGGAGGTGCTGATTTTCATTCCGGTCGCTTCACACTCGGCTGCGAACCGATCCAGTGAGAGCTGAAGATCCCGGTCAGATGAAGCCATCAGGACCACATCATCTGCAAAAAGCAGAGACCTAATCCTGCGGTCACCAAACCGGAACCCCTCAACGCCTTGACTGCGCCTAGAAATTCTGTCCATAAAATTTATGAACAGAATCGCTGACAAAGGACAGCCTTGGCGGAGTCCAACCCTGATATGCCATTGATATTTTTTTAATTATTATTATTAGTATTATTTGAAACTGGATTTTGCATGTCACTAAAGTTATATAAGCCTTGCTTGTTCAATATTTAATGCAACACTTGTTTGTGTCCCTATTAAAAGGTTAATTTGTTCAACCGTGGCCCGCGGCTTTTTTTACGTTTAAAATGTTGGCCCACTTCTTTTGAGTTGGACACCCCTGGTTTAGACTTTCTGCCTCCAACTTGTCCAGCTAAACACATTGAAAGCCTGAAGACAGCAGACAGAACTTGTGTTGGCATTATTTTGCTCCATACAGCCTCCAGTGTCAAATGTACTATTCTTCTCGGCCAGCTGTTTCCACCGTGCCCGAGGTTCTCCTTTGAGTTAATTATTCATCTCTTTTTATATATTTTGAATACGGTTACTCGACCTTTGCCGAAAAACAAAAGACTCTATGGATGTGCAATTGCCGCCTGCAACTCTAATGAAAGCTACTGGATATATTGATAAGACTAGCATTGGAAAATAATATGGAATGCGTCATAATGAGACCTGGAATTTTGTCATTTTAGGGACAAATCCAATTGGCCGTTGGTGTCGTCAACCTTTTGAGGGCGCAGAGCCAAATGTCAGGGCAGGAAGGCCATCAAATAAAACAATGACTTTATGTCCACGGTCGTAATTAATACAGCTTAAAGGTTAAGGATGATTACATTTTTAATTTTGCAATATTTTCAATTAATGAAGCTGTTTATTTCACAGAATTGTTTATATCGTAATGAAATATGCATTTTTAAATTATTTCATTCATGGTGTCAAACTCTGGCCCGCCGTGTAATTTCATTTGGCCCTTGAGGCAATATCAAATTAACATTAGAGCTGGCCCGCCGGTGTTATACAGCGGCGGTGTCGCTGTAGCACCACATTCACCGCTAATACTCATACTTGCCAAACCCCCCGATTTTTCTGGGGGACTCCCAAATTTCAGTGGCCCTCCCGGAAATCTCCAAGGGGCAACCATTCTCCCGAATTTCTACCGATTTCCACCCGGATAACAATATTGTGAGCGTAGCTTAAAGGCACTGCCTTAAGCGTCCTTTCAACACGTCCGCTTTTCCTACATAGAAACAGCGTTTCAGTTACATAATATATGCGGCTTTTACACACACAGACAAGTGAATGCAACGCATACTTGTTCAACAGCCATACAGGTTACACTGAGGGTGGCCGTATAAACAACGTTAACACTGTTACAAATATGCGCCACACTCTGAACCCTCACCAAACAAAAATGACAAACACATTTCGGGAGAACATCCGCAACATAAACACAACAAACAAATACCCAGACCCCCTTGCAGCACTAACTTTTCCGGGACGCTACAATATATTTCTCCCGCCCACCTCAGGTTGCCTCAACTCAAAGCCTGAGCCCCGACGTTAATGACCTAGCATCCAAGAAAAGATGCCAGGTATCTGGCTTGGGCACATCAGATTAGATCAGTGTGTCACAAACTCAGCAGTAAAAAGACCTGAATGGTTATTTTATTAATTGTTATTTTATTTTCAAATTTATTAGCCTGTGGAAAAAGTTAATGTTGATAAATACCCCAGAAGGCTGTGAATACAAAAGAGGCATTCAATATTCATTTAAGTTTTATTTGATATGCCATTGATATTCTTTAATTATTATTATTATTTAAAACTGGATTCTGCATGTCACTATAAAGTTATATAACTCAAAATTGCATTCTATTGCAATTTTTTAATGAAACACAGAAAAATCTGCTCCCAGGAAGAGGAAACAGATAAAACTGCTAGTAACTTCTGGTAGGAATGTCGGACAGACATGAAACAAAAACCTCTATGTAGGTCTGACTTAGACCTACATTTCCATTAAACACTTCTATACCTAAAATCAACAGGAAGTTGACAAAAACCCCTTCTAAACAAATTTTTTGCAAAAAATGCCTTTTTTGCCTCTTTGAACTGATATTTGACCCCCTTAAAATGCTTCAAAGTGCCAGTTAAAGCTATACTATGCCAAGCAAAAGCCATTTATCAACAACATCCAGAAACGCCAATCTGTAATTTGACCCCCTTAACATGCTTCAAAACTCACCAAATTTTACACACACATCAGGACTGGTGAAAATTGCCATCCAATAAAAAAACAAACCCCAAAAATGAAAAATTGTGCTCTAGCTCCCCCTAGGAAAAAAAACGGACAAAACTGCTTGTAAATTCTGTTAGGAATGTCGTAGAGTGATGAAACAAAAACTTCTATGTAGGTCTGACTAAGATCGGGACTCGAGACACGGCGGCGGCGGCCAACGGCGGACCCGACCAACGCTGCTTGCAGCTTTAATTATTATTATTATTTAAAACTGGATTTTACATGTCACTATAAAGTTATACAAGCCTTGCTTGTTCAATATTCAATCTAAAACTTGTTTGGGTCCCTATTAAAAGGTTCATTTGTTCAACCTCGGCCTTTTTCAAACTGATTAACATTTTTTTTTTTTTTTGCAAATAATCATTAACTTTAGAATTTGATGCCAGCAACACGTGACAAAGAAGTTGGGAAAGGTGGCAATAAATACTGATAAAGTTGAAGAATGCTCATCAAACACAGGTGTGCAGGCTAATTGGGAACAGCTGGGTGCCATGATTGGGTATAAAAACAGCTTCCTAAAAAATGCTCAGTCTTTCACAAGAACTTTGTTCAGTTTTACATTTTGGTCCACTCTGTATTTAAGTTTGACACCCCTGATTTAGTTCATGGCCAGGAGTGTGTTCATCATCAGTTTTGCAACCAGGATTTGACAAACACTTGTACCCGTGATCTTGTCCCTGCGGTCCTAACCCAAAGCTCATGACCATAGGTGAGGATGGGAACGTAGATCGACCGGTAAATTGAGAGCTTTGCCTTCCGGCTCAGCTCCTTCTTCACCACAACGGATCGATACAACGTCCGCATTACTGAAGACGCCGCACCGATCCGCCTGTCGATCTCACGATCCACTCTTCCCTCACTCTTGAGGTACTTAAACTCCTCCACTTGGGGCAGGGTTTCTTCCCCAACCCCGGAGATGGCACCCCACCCTTTTCCGGTAGAGAACCAGATTTTGTTTGTGCTTATATATTTACTTCTGTTTTCCACATCATTCTTTCCTCTTTTCTATCCCTTTTCTGAAAAAGAACTGTTTCCAATATGACACATCCTTTATTGTTTCTCTTTTTATCTAAAAATGTTAAAAGTTTAACGGCCAGTAGCTGGTGTTCTGGCGAAGAGTGCTCCCCATTTTTAGTGCAAAACGTCTATGTTGAATATCAAAATACAACAAACATAGCGTCATTTTAAAGGTTGTACTTCCGCGAAAGTTAGTTCAAACGCAATTTCGCATTCCTTGCAGACACACACATCAATCAATCAATCAATGTTTACTTATATAGCCCTAAATCACTAGTGTCTCAAAGGGCTGCACAAACCACTACGACATCCTCGGGCAAGGAAAACTCACACCCAGTGGGACATCGGTGACAATGATGACTATGAGAACATGATACTGTGATACTGATGATACTGATGACTATGAGAACATATGAGAACATGATACTGTGAAAGATCAATCCATAATGGATCCAACACAGTCGCGAGAGTCCAGTCCAAAGCGGATCCAACACAGCAGCGAGAGTCCCGTTCACAGCGGAGCCAGCAGGAAACCATTCCAAGCGGAGGCTGATCAGCAGCGCAGAGATGTCCCCAGCCGATACACAGGCGAGCAGTACATGGCCACCGGATCGGACCGGACTCCCTCCACAAAGGAGAGTGGGACATAGAAGAAAAAGAATAAGAAACGGCAGATCAACTGGTCTAAAAAGGGAGTCTATTTAAAGGCTAGAGTAATCGAGGCGAGACGTAACAAACGCATGGATAATGATCTCAGCGTCTTTAGTGGACAGAATGGAGCGAATTTTAGCGATATTGCGGAGATGAAAGAAGGCCGTTTTAGTAACGCTTTTAATGTGTGCCTCAAAGGAGAGAGTTGGGTCGAAGATAATACCCAGATTCTTTACCGAGTCGCCTTGTTTAATTGTTTGGTTGTCAAATGTTAGAGTTGTATTATTAAATAGAGTTCGGTGTCTAGCAGGACCGATAATCAGCATTTCCGTTTTTTTGGCGTTGAGTTGCAAAAAGTTAGCGGACATCCATTGTTTAATTTCATTATGCGCACATTTATTTTTTTTATTTCCCCAAGATGGCGCTGCTGTAGTGGCTGCTGTTGGCAGACGCTCTGTGTTCTTGTGTCATCCTTTTGTTTTCATGTCTTATTATACTTTTTTGCCTTTTGGTCCGGGACCCTTTGGGACTGTGTGACAAGGGGTGACACTTTCGTGACCTCTGTGGTGCTTTTTTTGTGGACTTCTGGATCTGCCTTCTGGGAGCCTTTTGGCCATGGAGACCAGCTGCTGGGTGTCTGCCACACCGGAGTCTGTTTGGAGGGACTGGAGGAGATGCGGATGAGGGGACAGGACTGCGGAGCTAGCACTGAGCGCTAGGACGGAGAGGCTTCGCGGTGTCTTGACTGGGTGAGCAGGTGTCGGACACCTCAGTCACCTTGGACGTATCCTCGCTCATCCATGCGGACTGGACACTGGCCGAGAGTGGAGTCGGCTGTCTTGGTTGCTTTGTTGGGTCTGCTCCTGTCTCTGGCCATGCTCCCTCCACCCCAGCAGACGATGGCGTGGAACACCGCAGAGGCCACCACAGTGGATATGTTTCTTTTACTTTTTATTCATAGCTGTATGTAGAAGTGTCTGCTTGTATCTGCTGCTTTAATGTCTTTAATGTCCTCTGTGTTCTTTGATGTTTGATGTTTCCCTCTTACACACATGGAAGAGGGATGTGTTCTATGGCTATGAGTTGTTGTTTTTTTCCCTTGGCCTCAGTCTGCACCCCCTCTCCAGGACTCAGGCTAAGACCGATTCTTTTAAAATTTTATTTTAATTTTCTATTTTTTTCTCCCATTCCCCCCACCTTGTTTACCTGTATCTCATCTTTTTTGTAAGGGGCGCTGGAAGCCGGCAGACCCGTCAGCGATCCTGTTCTGTCTCCCTGTAATGTTTGTCTGATTTAGAATGGGATTGTGCTAAAAATTTTAATTTTCCTGAAGGAACTCTCCTAACGGAATAAAAAAAGTCCTCTCTAATATAATATAATCTAATAAGGGAGGGGCATGTATTCCAATCCGGCACAGGACATTGCTTTATCGTTTCAGTGGAAACACACAACATAAAGTTATTTGTCTCTTTAGACCAAGGGTGGGTTAAATTTTTCGCTCCCACATTGGCTTTTGAAGTTTGACGGACGGGCACGTGATGCATTTCAAAGAGTAAGCTTTTCAAACATGGGATATTTTACAGACCCCGTTTCCATATGAGCTGGGAAATTGTGTTAGATGTAAATATAAACAGAATACAATGATTTGCAAATCATTTTCAACCCATATTCAGTTGAATATGCTACAAAGACAACATATTTGATGTTCAAACTCATAAACATTTTTTTTTTGGCAAATAATCATTAACTTTAGAATTTCATGCCAGCAACACGTGACAAAGAAGTTGGGAAAGGTGGCAATAAATACTGATAAAGTTGAGGAATGCTCATCAAACACTTATTTGGAACATCCCACAGGTGTGCAGCCTAATTGGGAACAGGTGGGTGCCATGATTGGGTTTTAAAGCAGCTTCCATGAAATGCTAAGTAATTCACAAGAAAGGATGGGGCGAGGGTCACCACTTTGTCCACAACTCCGTGAGCAAATAGTCCAACAGTTTAAGAACGTTTCTCAAAGTGCAATTGCAAGAAATTTGGGGATTTCAAACATCTCAATCAATCAATCAATCAATCAATCAACCAATGTTTATTTATATAGCCCTAAATCACAAATTCACATCCAGTGGGACGCCAGTGACAATGCTGACTATGAGAAACCTTGGAGAGGACCTCAAATGTGGGCAACCCCCCCTCTAGGGGACCGAAAGCACTGGATGTCGAGCGGGTCTAACATGATACTGTGAAAGTTCAATCCATAGTGGCTCCAAAACGGCCGCGAGAGTTCAGTCCAAAGCGGATCCAAGACAGCAGCAAGAGTCCCGTCCACAGGAGACCATCTCAAGCGGAGGCGGATCAGCAGCGTAGAGATGTCCCCAACCCATACACAGGCGAGCGGTCCATCCTGGGTCCCGACTCTGGAAAGCCAGTACTTCATCCATGGTCATCGGAACGGACCCCCTCCACAAAGGAAGGGGGGGACAGAGGAGAAAAAGAAAAGAAGCGGCAGATCAACTGGTCTAAAAAGGAGGTCTCTGGCCCATAATATCATCAAAAGTTTCAGAGAATGTTTTTCCATTTTTGCACAACTCTGAAAGAGGTCCAGGGAGCCCAAGTACAAACACTACTTTGTTTTTTAACCAACACAAAGGTCTGAGCAACCATGCGACGAACCTCATAAAGCAGTGGTCCCCAAACTTTTTTTTTGGGGGGGGGGGAATCCAATTATTATTTTTTTTTCTTTGTCATGAAAAGGGGAGGTTTTTGTGGTTTGTGCACTACTTGTAAGTGTATATTGTGTTTTTTATCTTGATCACTGGATCGGTTCGCAGCCGAGTGTGAAGCGACCGGAATGAGAATCAGCACCTCCAAGTCCGAGTCCATGGTTCTCGCCCGGAAAAGGGTGGAGTGCCATCTCCGGGTTGGGGAGGAGACCCTGCCCCGAGTGGAGGAGTTCAAGTACCTAGGAGTCTTGTTCACGAGTGAGGGAAGAGTGGATCGTGAAATCGACAGGCGGATCGGTGCGGCGTCTTCAGTAATGCGGACGTTGTATCGATCCGTTGTGGTGAAGAAGGAGCTGAGCTGGAAGGCAAAGCTCTCAATTTACCGGTCGATCTACGTTCCCATCCTCACCTATGGTCATGAGCTTTGGGTCATGACCGAAAGGATAAGATCACGGGTACAAGCGGCCCAAATGAGTTTGGGTCTCTCCCTTAGAGATAGGGTGAGAAGCTCTGCCATCCGGGAGGAACTCAAAGTAAAGCCGCTGCTCCTCCACATCGAGAGGAGCCAGATGAGGTGGTTCGGGCATCTGGTCAGGAGGTGTTTAGGGCACGTCCAACCGGTAGGAGGCCACGGGGAAGACCCAGGACACGTTGGGAAGACTATGTCTCCCGGCTGGCCTGGGAACGCCTCGGGATCCCCCGGGAAGAGCTAGACGAAGTGGCTGGGGAGAGGGAAGTCTGGGCTTCCCTGCTTAGGTTGTTGCCCCCGCGACCCGACCTCGGATAAGTGGAAGAAGATGGATGGATGGATGTTGATTTAATAAAATATATATATATATATTTTTTTTTTAAATAAAAATTAATAAAACAATTCTTCTGCAGCCCGGTACCGGGCCCGGTGGTTGGGGACCACTGTCATAAAGAATGAGACAATGAGCGGCACATTTTGCACCAGTTAAATAGAGCACCCTCTAAAACAAAAAAAAATAATAAATAAATTAATAAATAAAAAATCCCCTGCAGTCAGCATATTCCGATGATCAAAGCGCCAAAGTGAACGTTAAAGAAAGGCCGGGAATGGGGTGGTTAAAGTTGGCAGGGGACGGATAATTAATAGAAGAGCAAACAAGAGCAGCTCGATGCTGATGTGCTGGTTCTGCTCCATTAGAGGCCGAGAGCATCATTGGTCTAACGCAGGGGTGTCAAACTCATTTTAGCTCAGGGGCCGCGTGGAAGAAAATCTATTCCCAAGTGGGCCGTGATGGTAAAATCATGGCATGATAACTTCAAAATAAAGACAACTTTAGGTTGTTTTCTTTGTTTTACTTTGGCCCAAAATAGAACAAGCACATTCTGAAAATCCTGCTCATGGACAAAACACTTTAAATGTGTTGAAAACTCTGAGGAAATTGGTGCAGTTTCAAAAACACAATGACTTTAAACTCGGTCTCAGTGTCTCTACAAAGCCTGGATGGACCGCTCGCCTGTATCGGTTGGGGACATCTCTACGCTGCTGATCCGCTTGAGATGGTTTCCTGTGGACGGGACTCTCGCTGCTGTCTTGGAGCCACTATGGATTGAACTTTCACAGTATCATGTTAGACCCGCTCGACATCCATTGCTTTCGGTCCCCTAGAGGGGGGGGGGGGTTGCCCACATCTGAGGTCCTCTCCAAGGTTTGTCATAGTCAGCATTGTCACTGGCGTCCCACTGGATGTGAATTCTCCCTGCCCACTGGGTGTGAGTTTTCCTTGCCCTTTTGTGGGTTCTTCCGAGGATGTTGTAGTCGTAATGATTTGTGCAGTCTTTTGAGACATTTGTGATTTGGGGCTATATAAATAAACATTGATTGATTGATTGATTGATTCAACTTTAAGTCACAGTCTTTCTGGGATTTGACAAAAACACAACTGGAAACTCTTCTAGGTACCAAATATCTCCTTTGTCATGACCATGTATCAACCCAGAGCTAACTCAACAAACTAAGAAACGCAGGTAAAAACTATTCAAAAGGGTGACTTTTCTCGTGTTTGAAAGATATTTTGGGGCAACGAGGGTGCCTAACAACAATGTGTTTGAAGCAGAAGACATAAAACGGCAGGTTTAGTTTCATGAGGGTCGGTTACCATGAATTGACTAACGTGGACCCCGACTTAAACTGTCAGGCTCGGGCTGTGGATGTTTGTGCTTTCTCGATGCAAGAATGATGTGGGACGAGTCAGGCATGAATGCAAGTACATGGTTGTTTATTTAATAAACAAATAAACAACAAAAAGCGCTCACAATGGAGGAAGAAACTTGGCTAAACAGTACAAACGTGAAACAAAAACACCTGCTCGTTGGCATGAAAGACAATTTAACTATAAACTTAAACAGCACGATGGGCAGACTAAAGACATGAAACAAAAGAGTGCACTGTGGCATAAATACAAAAATTTACACGGCATGGAACTATGGGCATGGGTAGGGTGCGTGCGCATGGGAGGATCCCAGGATGATGAACAGAAAAAGAGTGACTTAAGTAGCTGTGATGATTAGTGAAAACAGGTGAGGCTGAGAACAGGGACGTGACATGACAGGTGAAAAGTAATGAGTTGGCATGGAAACAAACAAAACCAGGAAGTGCAAAACGTGACTGAATGTCCAAAATCAAAACATGACTAAACAAAACATGGTCCATAGGTGTGACATAAACAAGTTGAAAAACTCGATCGAGTGTTACCGTTTAGTGGTCAATTGTACGGAATATGTACTGTACTGTGCAATCTACTAATAAAAGTTTCAATAAATCAAAGAGGAGGAGTCACAGTCCCCCTTTGCTTGATATAAACCAGGGGTGTCAAACATACGGCCCGTGGGCCGGATCAGGTTCGCCAACAGGTTTTATCGGGCCCGCCTGATGAGTTTGCCAAGTATTAAAATGAGTTGCATTTTTTTTTCCGAAGCAAATTGAGAGTAATATGTTCTTTTTGTGTTGTTTTCTTCACGTTTATTGCAGCGTCAGGAGCGTGTTGCAAGTCTGCTTGCTGGTCTGTAAACTCTGCAGCAGAGTGCATCAAATACGGCCGCGAAAATGCACCAAAATTATACTTTGACAAAATAAAAGCATGTTTTATTGTAAGGTTGCAAGCTGGAGTATGTTACGAGCCATATTTATAGCTAATATTTTGGTTTATTTTGCTACACTGCAAAATGTTCAAAAACAAGAAAAAAATTACAAAAATGAGGGGTATTTTATTTGAACTAAGCAAAACTCTCTGCCAATAGAACAAGAAAATTCGGCTTGTCAAGACTTTCCAAAAACAAGTCAAATTAGCTAACCTCAATGAACCCAAAAAATACCTTAAAACAGGTATATTCCCAGTAATAAGAAGTGCATTTTTCTTGGTAGTGTCAGAGTTTGTAGTTGACAAACCCCAATATGCAGAGAAGGAGGCAGGCATTGAGCAAGAAAACATGATTTAATATAAATAATAGAACAAGAACAAACAAAAGGGACCTAACACAAAGCACACACGAGGTGGATAAAAAACAAAAGGAGCTAGCATGGGAGCTAGAAAATAACGAACAGGAGCTTAGCGTGGAAGATAGCGGGTAGCGAACAGGCAAACATAAGTTGTACTTGTATAATGACAAAAAACGGAAGCAGGGAACAAAAGACAGTAAGCTACAAACAAACGAATATAGCTTACCGCTACGCTGCAATAAAACGACACGACACGATAGCAACGACAAGAGCGACATGTGGCAACGACAATGATCCAGCACTGACTGGAGGAACAAAGCAGGTAAAATAGGAGCGGGCTGATTGACCACGGGTGTGGCCAGGTGCCAATCAGCCGCAGCTGAGGGAAAAACAGCACACGGGGAGACAAACAGGAAGCTGGACCAAAATAAGAGTGCTTGCCTGATGAGTTTGCCAAGTATTAAAATGAGTTGCAATTTTTTTTTTTCCGAAGCTAATGAGGATTTTGGCAAATTGAGGGTAATATGTTCTTTTTGTGTTGTTTTCTTCACGTTTATTGCAGCGTCAGGAGCGTGTTGCAAGTCTGCTTGCTGGTCTGTAAACTCTGCAGCAGAGTGCATCAAATACGGCCGCGAAAATGCACCAAAATTATACTTTGACAAAATAAAAGCATGTTTTATTGTAAGGTTGCAAGCTGGAGTATGTTACGAACCATATTTAGACCTAATATTTTGGTTTATTTTGCTACACTGCAAAAAGTCAGATTCAAAAACAAGAAAACAATTACAAAAATGAGGGGTATTTTATTTGAACTAAGCAAAACTCTCTGCCAATAGAACAAGAAAATTCGGCTTGTCAAGACTTTCCAAAAACAAGTCAAATTAGCTAACCTCAATGAACCCAATAATACCTTAAAACAGGTATATTCCAGTAATAAGAAGTGCACTTTTCTTAGTAGTGTCAGAGTTTGTAGTTGACAAACCCCAAGATGCAGAGAAGGAGGCAGGCATTGAGCAAGAAAACATGATTTAATATAAATAATAGAACAAGAACAAACAAGAGGGACCTAACACAAAGCACACACGAGGTGGATAAAAAACAAAAGGAGCTAGCATGGGAGCTAGAAAATAACGAACAGGAGCTTAGCGTGGAAGCTAGCGGGTAGCGAACAGGCAAACATAAGTTGTACTTGCATAATGACAAAAAACGGGAGCAGGGAACAAAA
This sequence comes from Nerophis ophidion, assembly GCF_033978795.1. Lineage (NCBI taxonomy): Eukaryota > Metazoa > Chordata > Actinopteri > Syngnathiformes > Syngnathidae > Nerophis > Nerophis ophidion. Next base: position 774,523 of record NC_084615.1, on the reverse strand, counting down.
GACAGTAAGCTACAAACAAACGAATATAGCTTACCGCTACGCTGCAATAAAACGACACGACACGATAGCAACGACAAGAGCGACATGTGGCAACGACAATGATCCAGCACTGACTGGAGGAACAAAGCAGGTAAAATGGGAGCGGGCTGATTGACCACGGGTGTGGCCAGGTGCCAATCAGCCGCAGCTGAGGGAAAAACAGCACACAGGGGGACAAACAGGAAGCCGAACCAAAATAAGAGTGCCCGCCTGATGAGTTTGCCAAGTATTAAAATGAGTTGCATTTTTTTTTTTTTTAAATGAAAGAAACCGCTGTTCTGAATGTGTCCACTGGATGTCACAATAGCAATTCTGTCAGGACCAGCAAGAGGTACAAAGTAAAGCTAGGAAACTCTAAACCTGCCGTTTTGTGTCTTCCGCTTCAAACACATCGTTATTTGGGACACTTACTCCCCAATAATGTCTTTGTGTGGGTTTTAAGAATAGACGGTAGTATTTTGTGTACTCTGATAATCAACTTTTACCTTGGAAATCATTTTTTTGTCTTGAAAATCAACTTTTACCATTGCAAGATGCCTCGTTGTCGTCCTTTTTCCATAATAATAACATTAATAATAATAATAGATAGACACCCAAAACTTTTCGGAATATCAGAGCCATTAGAGGCGGCACATGGACCAAACTGGTGACATAAGGTGTTCTACCAACGGGTTCTAGGATTACCGCCACGAAAGGCGCCAACTAAGGTATGAAAATATAGTGAGAGAACTCAAAGTCCTACTGAAAGCCACTACTAGCCACCACGCAGTCTGATAGTTTATATATCAATGATGAAATATTAACATTGCAACACATGCCAATGCTGCCTTTTTAGTTTACTAAATTGCAATTCTAAATTTCCCGGGAGTTTCGTCTTCGAAACGTCGTGTAATGATGACGTGTACGCAAGACGTCACGGGTTTTTAGGAAGTATGAACGCTGCACACACACACAGCTACTGTAAATGTCGTCTGCTTTAAACATAGGTTGCATCTTTTATTACCACTGTTGTAAGGTGTGCTGGATGCAAGAATTTGCCATGTTATTGAATATTCAACATTATTGTCTTTGAGGTTCCAAATGTGTTTGCTGAGTTCTGTAGAATTCTGCAAAGTCTGGTTTCTAAAGGAGGCGTTGTGATTATTCCATCTTGTTTTGAACGCTCCTTCGGTTAATCCTACGTACGTGTCGGATGTGTTAATGTCCTTGCGTATTACCTTTGCTTGGTAAACTACTGATGTTTGTAAGCACCCCCCGTTGAGAGGGCAATCAGGTTTCTTGCGACAGTTACATTCCTTATTGGTTTCAGAGTCGTTTAGTCTGGGGGTAGGCAGTCCTTTTGCAATTGCTTTGTTGTGGTTTGAAATGATTTGTTGTATGTTATTCATACAACTGTAGCTCAATTTATATATATATATATATATATATATATATATATATATATATATATGTATGTATGTATAAGTATGTAGGTGTGGGAAAAAATCACAAGACTACTTCATCTCTACAGATCTGTTTCATGAGGGGTTCCCTCAATCATCAGGAGATTTTAATGGAAGCATTCACATACAATGGTTTATATAGAGCACAGAGTGGGTGGGTACAAGCAGGCGTAGGGTGTGGTGATTGGCTCATGTGTTACCTAGGAGGTGTTTCCGTCTGTGGCGGCATGTTGAAATGATTTCACTGCGCTTGTTGAGAGATGATAGATCTGGATGATATATAATAAACAGTTTCTCTTTTAAGCATAGGTTGCATCTTTTATTACCACAGTTGTAAGGTGTGCTGGATGCAAGAATTTGCCATGTTATTGAATATTCAACATTATTGTCTTTGAGGTTCCAAATGTGTTTGCTGAGTTCTGTAGAATTCTGCAAAGTCTGGTTTCTAAAGGAGGCGTTGTGATTATTCCATCTTGTTTTGAACGCTCCTTCGGTTAATCCTACGTACGTGTCGGATGTGTTAATGTCCTTGCGTGTTACCTTTGCTTGGTAAACGACTGATGTTTGTAAGCACCCCCCGTTGAGAGGGCAATCAGGTTTCTTGCGACAGTTACATTCCTTATTGGTTTCAGAGTCGTTTAGTCTGGGGGTAGGCAGTCCTTTTGCAATTGCTTTGTTGTGGTTTGAAATGATTTATTGTATGTTATTCATACAGCTGTAGCTCAATTTATATATATATATATATATATATATATATATATATATATATGCTTCACGGTGGAAGAGGGGTTAGTGCGTCTGCCTCACAATACGAAGTTCCTGCAGTCCTGGGTTCAAATCCAGGCTCGGGAACTTTCTGTGTGGAGTTTGCATGTTCTCCCCGTGAATGCGTGGGTTCCCTCCGGGTACTCCAAATCCCTCCCACTTCCAAAGACATGCACCTGGGGATAGGTTGATTGGCAACACTAAATTGGCCCTAGTGTGTGAATGTGAGTGTGAATGTTGTCTGTCTATCTGTGTTGGCCCTGCGATGAGGTGGCGACTTGTCCAGGGTGTAGCCCGCCTTCCGCCCGATTGTAGCTGAGATAGGCGCCAGCGCCCCCCGCGACCCCGAAAGGGAATAAGCAGTAGAAAATGGATGGATGGATGGATATATATATATGTATGTATGTATAAGTATGTGTATATGTACGTATATGTATGTTTATATATATATTTACTGTATATAATGGCTTTATGATCCTGAAGCGCCAGTGTTGCAGTTGATTGGTGGGTTAGTTTATGCTAAGTACCTGTGAGTGCTGGAAGTGGCCTACAACCAACTGTAAATACTTTACAGTTAACCATTCAATTAAAACCCGGTTGCAGAATCTTACGATGTGCATGTGCAATATTTGCCACATATCATCAGCCTCAGAGGCCTGTTTGCCAACCTCCAGCAGTCACACTCCGTGTAAACTCTAACTCCAGGCTGACATTTCCCTACTAGCTGAAACCTCGTGTGTTTACCTCAGGGCTTTGAAATGTCCTGCTTCTCCTACAGCTTACAACATCGATGCCACTCGACCTTTTATTACTGTGTCTCAATCCCTGAATTACTTGGCACCCTTGTGGAATATTCCCCTCCAGATGATGTTGCTCTGACTGCGACGCCATTAATTGGAGGTCACTGGACTGTCCCCAGATGCAAATCTAGTCATCTGCGACTGAATCACTACGACAAGATGGAAGGCAGCTTTACACAACAATGGCTGGGGATGAGAGAACATTAAAGTGGCATAGAAGGACTGATAAATGTGTTAATTAAATTCTCTTAAATTGATAAAAGCGCTGAGATGAGACGGCGGCATGACTCAGAGGAAGAGGGAGTTGTTTTTTTTTTTCTTTCAATGTCAAGGATGTTAGCTGGTTTGGAGAAGTTCATACAAGTCAGGTCCATTTTTCATATTAAAGGTCACTGCTTCAACTTGACAAGTAGTCTGAGGGAATGGTAATGAGGTCACAAGTCTCTGATGTTAGACCTTTGAGAGGACCTGCTGGCATTGACTTGTCCAAAAGGGTTTTGGTAAGATGAAAAAGATTAAAAAGGAACGAAAGGTGGAGCAGTCAGGGTGTTGAGGGTATCTGGTTTGGTGACTGCAGGATTGGGTCTCTGCTTTTTGCAGATGATGTGGTCCTGATGGCTTCATCTGGCCAGGATCTTCAACTCTCACTGGATCGGTTCGCAAGCGACTGGGATGAGAATCAGCACCTCCAAGTCCGAGTCCATGGTTCTCGCTCGGAAAAGGGTGGAGTGCCATCTCCGGGTTGGGGAGGAGACCCTGCCCCAAGTGGAGGAGTTCAAGTACCTCGGAGTCTTGTTCACGAGTGAGGGAAGAGTGGATCGTGAGATCGACAGGCGGATCGGTGCGGCGTCTTCAGTAATGCGGACGTTGTATCGATCCGTTGTGGTAAAGAAGGAGCTGAGCCGGAAGGCAAAGCTCTCAATTTACCGGTCGATCTACGTTCCCATCTACGTTCCCATCCTCACACAAAACAGAGCAGACCTGGGAAAGAAGGTGGCTCCTGGTTGCTTGATGCAATGGAAAAGTTTATGAGTAAACGATCATGCAGTACTGATGATAGCCAAATAAACCTCAGAAAAAAAATTAAAGCAAATGAGGAACTGGAGCAGATGGTGAATGCTGAAGAAGAGGATGAGTTCTCTGATCCAGTTCCTTGGCAAAAAATCGAGTCAGAAAGTCTGGACTGTGACTACGCTTTGCTCTTCAGCAAGGAGGAAGCAGACCATCTTTTGGTGAAACTGGAGGAGGAGGTGGTGTATTCAACAGGTGAAGAAGCACAGGTGCAGGTGTTTGGAAAGGTGTACAATATACCGAGGAAGCAGGCTACCTATGGCGATACAGGACTGACTTACACGTATTCTGGAGTGACACGTCTATCCTGCCCATGGACACCCACACTGGCACATATCCGCGATGCTGTCACAAAAACAACAGGACATACCTTCAATTTTGTCCTGGTCAACCGGTACAAAGATGGGCGGGACCACATGGGTGAACATCGTGACGACGAGAAGGAGCTGGATCCTAGCTGCCCCATAGCATCAGTTTCTCTCGGTGCCGCGCGAGAGTTTGTGTTCCGTCACAAGGATGCACGTGGAAAAGAGAGCTGCCGGCGCATCGAGCCCGTCAAGCTGGTGTTGGCTCACGGAAGTCTGCTGCTCATGAACTCACCAACCAACACTTTCTGGTATCACAGCCTTCCTGTACGAAAAAAGGTCCTCATGCCTCGTATCAACCTCACATTTAGACGCATACTGCCCACTCGCAGAAAATGACAGCTGGGATAGGCATCGAATTTGGTACTTTTATAGGTACCGACCAAAGAAGTACCGGGTACCGATTTCACCCCCCAAAAAATCAACCGGTACCATATTGCGATACGGTCATGTCTGGTCACAAACTAGCACAGAATAATTTCCACGCTGACAAAGCAAGAGGAAGGCGCCCAAAAGTACAATATGGCTTTACATCTTAAAAATGCGATAGCTTGATGCTAATTTACACTGGATTTACCATAGACATGCTAAAGATTAGCATCAGCAATGGCGATAGACTTGTAATGGAACGCTACAATAAAACAGATGGTGTGTAATAAATACAATACTTAAAGTTTAAACTAAGGTTTTCAAAATCAACGAATCAACCAAGCATGGAATTGATCACAAAATATTATTGCATGAATCCTGTATCAACACAGATTAATCACCCAGTTTGGTTGAGATACGACAGAGGTATTCAAGTTAAGTGTTTTAGGGGCCTAATTTGCAGAAAGCTAAGGACCAGGCAGCCAGACTTATTTAATGTATATTCCGGAGAACCAACGTCTTCTTCTTGGGGCGGTATAGCTCGGTTGGTAGAGTGGCCGTGCCAGCAACTTGAGGGTTCCAGGTTCGATCCCCGCTTCCGCCATCCGAGTCGGTGCCGTTGTGTCCTTGGGCGAGACACTTTACCCATCTGCTCTCAGTGCCACCCACACTGGTTTAAATGTAACTTAGATATTGAGTTTCACTATGTAAAAGCGCTTTGAGTCACTAGAGAAAAGCGCTATATAAATATAATTCACTTCACTTCACCTATGGTCATGAGCTTTGGGTCATGATCTAAAGGATAAGATCACGGGTACAAGCGGCCCAAATGAGCGACTCGGATGAGAATCAGCACCTCCAAGTCAGAGTCCATGGTTTTCACCTGGAAAAGCGTGGAGTGCCATCTCCGGGTTGGGGAGGAGACCCTGCCCCAAGTGGAGGAGTTCAAGTACCTAGGAGTCTTGTTCACGAGTGAGGGAAGAGTGGATCGTGAGATCGACAGGCGGATCGGTGCGGCGTCTTCAGTAATGCGGACGTTGTATCGATCCGTTGTTGTAAAGAAGGAGCTGAGCCGGAAGGCAAAGCTCTCAATTTACCGGTCGATCTACGTTCCCATCCTCACCTATGGTCATGAGCTTTGGGTCATGACCGAAAGGATAAGATCACGGGTACAAGCGGCCCAAATGAGCGACTGGGATGAGAATCAGCACCTCCAAGTCAGAGTCCATGGTTCTCGCCCGGAAAAGGGTGGAGTGCCATCCCCGGGTTGGGGAGGAGACCCTGCCCCAAGTGGAGGAGTTCAAGTACCTAGGAGTCTTGTTCACGAGTGAGGGAAGAGTGGATCGTGAGATCGACAGGCGGATCGGTGCGGCGTCTTCAGTAATGCGGACGTTGTATCGATCCGTTGTGGTAAAGAAGGAGCTGAGCCGGAAGGCAAAGCTCTCAATTTACCAGTCGATGTACGTTCCCATCCTCACCTATGGTCATGAGCTTTGGGTCATGACCGAAAGGATAAGATCACGGGTACAAGCGGCCGAAATGAGCGACTGGGATGAGAATCAGCACCTCCAAGTCAGAGTCCATGGTTTTCACCTGGAAAAGCATGGAGTGCCATCTCCGGGTTGGGGAGGAGACCCTGCCCCGAGTGGAGGAGTTCAAGTACCTAGGAGTCTTGTTCACGAGTGAGGGAAGAGTGGATGGTGAGATCGACAGGCGGATCGGTGCGGCGTCTTCAGTAATGCGGACGTTGTATCGATCCGTTGTTGTAAAGAAGGAGCTGAGCCGGAAGGCAAAGCTCTCAATTTACCGGTCGATCTACGTTCCCATCCTCACCTATGGTCATGAGCTTTGGGTCATGACCGAAAGGATAAGATCACGGGTACAAGCGGCCCAAATGAGCGACTGGGATGAGAATCAGCACCTCCAAGTCCGAGTCCATGGTTCTCGCCCGGAAAAGGGTGGAATGCCATCTCCGGGTTGGGGAGGAGACCCTGCCCCAAGTGAAGGAGTTCAAGTACCTCGGAGTCTTGTTCACGAGTGAGGGAAGAGTGGATCGTGAGATCGACAGGCGGATCGGTGCGGCGTCTTCAGTAATGCGGACGTTGTATCGATCCGTTGTGGTAAAGAAGGAGCTGAGCCGGAAGGCAAAGCTCTCAATTTACCGGTCGATCTACGTTCCCATCCTCACCTAAGGTCATGAGCTTTGGGTCATAATTTTGGTGCATTTTTGCGGCCGTATTTGTTGGACTGTGCTGCTACATTCCTGCAGTGTTTACAGACCAGCAAGCAGACCTCAAATGCACTCCCGACGGTGCAATAAACGTGAAGAAAATAAGACAAAAAGAACATATTACCCTCAATTTGCTAAAATCCTCATTAGCTTCGGACCAACAATTATGGGGAAATAATGACTTGTGTGAAGTATGTCACTGAGGTGTCTGCCTCTAATTAATTGTTTGTAATCACTGAGCTGTGTTTGTCTGCATTTTTACTTTTGGTTTCGTTGTAGCAAGTTTGCAGGGTTTCCTGATTTTATTATTGCCCTGCTTGAATACTGAACCAATGCTGTGATTTACTGCAATATTTACTTACCTGTTTTGGATTATTGGCGAGAGCTATTGTAAAAGGGAGTGTGATGTACCACGTTTCCTGTGTGCATGAATGCCTCGCACAAGATGCAATCAATCAGTCCATCAATGTTTACTTATATAGCCATAAATCACGAGTGTCTCAAAGGGCTGCACAAGTCACAACGAAATCCTCTGTTCAGATCCCACATCAGGGCAAGGAAAAACTAAACCAAATCGGATGACAATGAAAAATGTGCAATGGACGTCGAGTGGATCTAGCATAATATTGTGAGAGTCCAGTCCATAGTGGATCTAACATAATAGTGAGAGTCCAGTCCATAGTGGATCTAACATAATATTGTGAGAGTCCAGTCCATAGTGGATCTAACATAATATTGTGAGAGGTCCAGTCCATAGTGGATCTAACATAATAGTGTGAGAGTCCAGTCCATAGTGGATCCAACATAATATTGTGAGAGTCCAGTCCATAGTGGATCTAACATAATAGTGTGAGAGTCCAGTCCATAGTGGATCCAACATAATATTGTGAGAGACCAGTCCATAGTGGATCCAACATAATATTGTGAGAGTCCAGTCCATAGTGGATCCAACATAATATTGTGAGAGTCCAGTCCATAGTGGATCTAACATAATAGTGTGAGAGTCCAGTCCATAGTGGATCCAACATAATATTGTGAGAGACCAGTCCATAGTGGATCCAACATAATATTGTGAGAGTCCAGTCCATAGTGGATCCAACATAATATTGTGAGAGTCCAGTCCATAGTGGATCCAACATAATATTGTGAGAGTCCAGTCCATAGTGGATCCAACATAATATTGTGAGAGTCCAGTCCATAGTGGATCCAACATAATATTGTGAGAGTCCAGTCCATAGTGGATCCAACATAATATTGTGAGAGTCCAGTCCATAGTGGATCTAACATAATAGTGAGAGTCCTGTCCATAGTGGATCCAACATAATAGTGAGAGTCCAGTCCATCATGGATCTAACATAATAGTGAGAGTCCAGTCCATAGTGGATCTAACATAATAGAGAGAGTCCAGTCCATAGTGGATCCAACATAATAGTGAGAGTCCAGTCCATAGTGGATCCAACATAATAGTGAGAGTCCAGTCCATAGTGGATCTAACATAATAGTAAGAGTCCAGTCCATAGTGGATTTAACATAATAGAGAGAGTCCAGTCCATAGTGGATCCAACATAATAGTGAGAGTCCAGTCCATAGTGGATTCAACATATTAGTGAGAGTCCAGTCCATAGTGGATCTAACATAATAGTGAGAGTCCAGTCCATACTGGATCTAACATAATAGTGAGAGTCCAGTCCATAGTGGATCTAACATAATAGTGAGAGTCCAGTCCATAGTGGATTCAACATATTAGTGAGAGTCCAGTCCATAGCGGATCTAACATATTAGTGAGAGTCCAGTCCATAGTGGATCCAACATAATAGTGAGAGTCCAGTCCATAGTGGATCTAACATAATAGTGAGAGTCCAGTCCATAGTGGATCTAACATAATAGAGAGAGTCCAGTCCATAGTGGATCCAACATAATAGTGAGTGTCCAGTCCATAGTGGATCCAACATAATAGTGAGAGTCCAGTCCATAGTGGATTCAACATATTAGTGAGAGTCCAGTCCATAGTGGATCTAACATAATAGTGAGAGTCCAGTCCATACTGGATCTAACATAATAGTGAGAGTCCAGTCCATAGTGGATCTAACATAATAGTGAGAGTCCAGTCCATAGTGGATTCAACATATTAGTGAGAGTCCAGTCCATAGCGGATCTAACATATTAGTGAGAGTCCAGTCCATAGTGGATTCAACATATTAGTGAGAGTCCAGTCCATAGCGGATCTAACATATTAGTGAGAGTCCAGTCCATAGTGGATCCAACATAATAGTGAGAGTCCAGTCCATAGTGGATCCAACATAATAGTGAGAGTCCAGTCCATAGTGGATCTAACATAATAGTGAGAGTCCAGTCCATAGTGGATCTAACATAATAGTGAGAGTCCAGTCCATAGTGGATCCAACATAATAGTGAGAGTCCAGTCCATAGTGGATTCAACATATTAGTGAGAGTCCAGTCCATAGTGGATCTAACATAATAGTGAGAGTCCAGTCCATACTGGATCTAACATAATAGTGAGAGTCCAGTCCATAGTGGATCTAACATAATAGTGAGAGTCCAGTCCATAGTGGATTCAACATATTAGTGAGAGTCCAGTCCATAGTGGATTCAACATATTAGTGAGAGTCCAGTCCATAGCGGATCTAACATATTAGTGAGAGTCCAGTCCATAGTGGATCCAACATAATAGTGAGAGTCCAGTCCATAGTGGATCCAACATAATAGTGAGAGTCCAGTCCATAGTGGATCTAACATAATAGTGAGAGTCCAGTCCATAGTGGATCCAACATAATAGTGAGAGTCCAGTCCATCATGGATCTAACATAATAGTGAGGGTCCAGTCCATAGTGGATCTAACATAATAGTGAGAGTCCAGTCCATAGTGGATCCAACATAATAGTGAGAGTCCAGTCCATAGTGGTTCTAACATAATAGTGAGAGTCCAGTCCATAGTGGATCCAACATAATAGTGAGAGTCCAGTCCATCATGGATCTAACATAATAGTGAGGGTCCAGTCCATAGTGGATCTAACATAATAGTGAGAGTCCAGTCCATAGTGGTTCTAACATAATAGTGAGAGTCCAGTCCATAGTGAGACCATCTTGAGTGGAGACAGGTCCGCAGAGCAGAGACGTCCCCAATTGATGCACAGATGAGTGGTCCACCCTGGGTCCCGACTTTGGACAGCCAGCGTATCATCCGTGGTCACTGTATCTGTGTCCCCCCCCCCTCCACAAAGGACAGGGGGGGGGCAGAGCAGAAAATAAAACGACAGATCAACTGGTCTGAGAGTCGGGGTCTATCTAAAGCGCTTTAAGTCACTGGAGAAAAGCGCTATATGAATATAATTCACTTCACTAATTACATCTCAGCTCGTCACAGAGAAAGACTTTAAGAACGACAAAGTGTTTTTCTTTTTTGGACGAGAAGTAATGCAGCACTTTAGCCTCAGTGGACGTGTGCATGAGTCCGTGCATGCATGATACAGGTTTTCTTTTTTTTTGGTTCTGTTGTTGATGTGTTTTCTGCTGCACTTGCTTCATTATCAGCATCCTTCAGCAGAATAATATGTCAGAGCAAGTTGGAGACAAATGCGAGGGGTGGAGTGTTGTTTGCAGGTGGGCGGGCAGGAGGGTCTTTTCATCAGTTGCAAACCAGCTGCCATTACCCTCATTTTACACCTCTTGCCTTTTTTTACCCGCAAACTCTTCTCCTCTCCCCTCAGACCATCATCATTCTGCTGTCGCCTCACATGCCGCACCATCCCCTCCTCTCATTAGCCGAGGACAGTATCAACCGTGTGTGTGTGTGTGTGTGTGTGTGTGTGTGTGTGTTTGTGCACGCTCACATGTGTGAGTCCCTGGACTCTCTGTGTTTGGCCAGACTGTCTTTTAAAGCAGCTCATTTGCACGCCCGTTCGGACTCCGGCATCTCTGTTTCCCGACTCTCCCGCATCAGGGCATGGACACGTTAGACCAGTGGTGTCAAAAGTACGGCCCGTGAACCAGTTTTATCCGGCCCGCTTGATTAGTTTGCCAATTATAAAAGTGAGCTGCTTTTTTATTTTTTTTGGAACGAAAGAAACTGCTGTTCTAAATGTGTCCACTAGATGTCACAATAGCAATTCTGTTAGGCAAGCAAATGGTTTATACCAGGGGTGTCAAACTCATTTTAGCTCAGCGGCCACATGGAGGACAATCCATTCCCAAGTGGGCCGGAATGGTAAAATGATGGCAGTGTAACTTCAAAATAAAGACAACTCCAGGTTGTTTACTTTGTTTTACTTTGGCCAAAAATAGAACAAGCACATTGTGAAAATGTACAAATCACGAAAAAAATCCTCTGGGAAAAAAATATGTTTTGAATATATGTTGACTGGGTGAAAGAAGGAGGCATCAGTTTGACTCCAGGAGACAGAGAAGGTAGGTAATGTGCAGGTAAATACATGTTGTCTGGGTGATGGCAGGAAGCACCAGCATGTATGGGTGGAAGAAAGAAGCACCAGTGTGACCCCAGGATACAGAGAAGGTAGGTAATGTGCAGGTAAAGATATGTTGAATGGGTAAAGGCAGGAAACACCAGCAAAATAGAACAAGCACATTGTGAAAATGTACAAATCACAAAAAAATCCTCTGGAAAAAATATGTTGTGAATATATGTTGACTGGGTGAAAGAAGGAGGCATCAGTTTGACTCCAGGAGACAGAGAAGGTAGGCAATGTGCAGGTAAATACATGTTGTCTGGGTGATGGCAGGAAGCACCAGCATGTATGGGTGAAAGAAAGAAGCACCAGTGTGACCCCAGGGATGCAGGGAAGGTAGGTAAAGTGCAGGTAAAGATATGTTGAATGGGTAAAGGCAGGAAACACCAGCAAAATAGAACAAGCACATTGTGAAAACGTTCAAATCACAAAAAAATCCTCTGGAAAAAATATGTTGTAAATATATGTTGACTGAGTGAAAGAAGGAGGCATCAGTTTGACTCCTGGATACAGAGAAGGTAGGTAATGTGCAGGTAAAGATATGTTGACTGGGTGAAAGAAGGAGGCATCAGTTTGACTCCAGGAGACAGAGAAGGTAGGTAAAGTGCAGGTAAATACATGTTGTCTGGGTGATGTCAGGAAGCACCAGCATGTATGGGTGGAAGAAAGAAGCACCAGTGTGACCCCAGGATGCAGAGAAGGTAGGTAATGTGCAGGTAAAGATATGTTGAATGGGTAAAGGCAGGAAACACCAGCAAAATAGAACAAGCACATTGTGAAAACGTTCAAATCACAAAAAAATCCTCTGGAAAAAATATGTTGTAAATATATGTTGACTGAGTGAAAGAAGGAGGCATCAGTTTGACTCCTGGATACAGAGAAGGTAGGTAATGTGCAGGTAAAGATATGTTGTCTGGGTGATGGCAGGAAGCACCAGCATGTATGGGTGAAAGAAAGAAGCACCAGTGTGACCCCAGGATACAGAGAAGGTAGGTAATGTGCAGGTAAAGATATGTTGAATGGGTAAAGGCAGGAAACAGCAGCAAAATAGAACAAGCACATTGTGAAAACGTTCAAATCACAAAAAAATCCTCTGGAAAAAATATGTTGTAAATATATGTTGACTGAGTGAAAAAAGGAGGCATCAGTTTGACTCCTGGATACAGAGAAGGTAGGTAATGTGCAGGTAAAGATATGTTGTCTGGGTGATGTCAGGAAGCACCAGCATGTATGGGTGACAGAAAGAAGCACCAGTGTGACCCCAGGATACAGAGAAGGTAGGTAATGTGCAGGTAAAGATATGTTGAATGGGTAAAGGCAGGAAACACCAGCAAAATAGAACAAGCACATTGTGAAAACGTTCAAATCACAAAAAAATCCTCTGGAAAAAATATGTTGTAAATATATGTTGACTGGGTGAAAGAAGGAGGCATCAGTTTGACTCCTGGATACAGAGAAGGTAGGTAATGTGCAGGTAAAGATATGTTGTCTGGGTGATGTCAGGAAACACCAGCAAAATAGAACAAGCACATTGTGAAAACGTACAAATCACAAAAAAATCCTCTGGAAAAAAACACTTCAAGTTTGTTGAAAATTTGGAGGAAATTGGTACAGTTCTAAAAACACAATGAGTTTGGACGTGGTCTCAGTTTATCTACAAAGCCAGAATTAAACTTTAAGTCGCAGTCTTTCTGGGATTGAACAAAAAACATAACATGTAAAATCTTTGAAGAATCAAACACCTCCTTTGTCATCTCCACGTATTAATCCAGAGTTAACTCAACAAACCCTGGGAATCGGAGGTAAAAAAGTTCAAAAGGGTTAAAGGCCTACTAAAATGAGATGTTCTTATTGAAACGGGGATAGCAGGTCCATTCTATGTGTCATGCTTCATCATTTGGCCATATTGCCATATTTTTGCTGAAAGGATTTAGTAGAGAACATCCACGATAAAGTTCGCTACTTTCGGTGCTAAGAGAAAAGCCCTGCCTGTACCGGAAGTCGCAGACGATGATGTCACATGTTTGAAGGCTCCTCACATATTCACATTGATTTTAATGGGAGCCTCCAACAAAAAGTGCTATTCGGACCGAGAAAACAACAATATCTGCATTAATTTGAGTGAGGATGAAAGATTTGTGTTTGAGGATATTGATAGCGACGGACTAGAAAAAAAAAAGGCGATTGCATTGGGACGGATTCCGATGTTTTTAGACACATTTACTAGTATAATTCTGGGAAATCCCTTATCTTTCTATTGTGTTGCTAGTGTTGTAGTGAGTTTAATAGTACCTGATAGTCGGAAGGGTGTCTCCACGGGTGTCTTGATGCTAATGTCTCAGGGGAGTCGACAGCAGCTTTTCTCCGGTAAGAACTGACTTTTTAACCACAATTTTCCCTTCCGAAACCTCGCTGGTTGACATGTGGTCGGGATCCATGTTCTCTCTGATCCATAGGAAAGTTTCACCTGCAGGAATTTTAAACAAGGAATCACCGTGTGTTTGTGTGGCTAAAGGCTAAAGCTTCCCAACTCCATCTTTCTACTGTGACTTCTCCAATATTAATTGAACAAATTGCGAAAGATTCAGCAACACAGATCTCCAAAAAACTGTGTAATTATGCCGTTAAAAGGGAAACTTTTTATTATATATCATCCAGATCTGTCATCCCTCAACAAGCGCAGTGAAATCGTTTCAATATGCCGCCACAGACGGAAACACCTCCTTGGTAACACATGAGCCAATCACCACGCCCCTACGCCTGCCTGTACCCACCCACTCTGTGCCCTATATAAACCATTGTATGTGAATACTTCCATTAAAATCTCCTGATGATTGAGGGAACCCCTCATGAAACACTTCTGTAGAGATGAAGTAGTCTTGTGATTTTTCCCACACCTACATATATATATATATATATATATATATATATATACATATATATTTCTATACCATATTTCCTTGAATTGCCACAGGGCATATAGTATGCGCCTGCCTTGAATTACTGCCGGGTCAAACTCGTGACGTCACGAGTGACACTTCCCCTGTCATCATTTTATAAATGGAGAAGGCTGATTTCAATACCGGTAATTTGAAATCGCATGAAGGGAAGAAGATTAAGAGCTATTCAGTAGGATTTTAAAGTCCAAGCTTACATCACACTCAATTTTTTTACTGCATGCCTTTGGTAAGTGTTGGAGTGAGAAGAAGTTTTACAATAGTTAGCGCATGCTTATTTTTACTGCATGCCTTTGGTAAGCACAGGAGTGAGAAGAGGTTTTAAATTAATTAGCGCCATGACGGCAAGGAATTACAGTATATATACTGTATATATATATATACATATATATATATATATCCATCCATCCATCCATCCATTTCTACCGCTTATTCCCTTTCGGGGTCGCGGGGGGCCCTGGCGCCTATCTCAGCTACAATCGGGCGGAAGGCAGGGTACACCCTGGACAAGTCGCCACCATCGCAGGGCCAACACAGGTATATATATATATATATATATATATATATATATATATATATATATATATATATATATATATATATATATATATATATATATATATATATATATATATATATATATATATATATATATATATATATATATATATATAGGGCTTCACGGTGGCAGAGGGGTTAGTGCGTCTGCCTCACAATACGAAGGTCCTGCAGTCCTGGGTTCAAATCCAGGCTCGGGATCTTTCTGTGTGGAGTTTGCATGTTCTCCCCGTGAATGCGTGGGTTCCCTCCGGGTACTCCGGCTTCCTCCCACCTCCAAAGACATGCACCTGGGGATAGGTTGATTGGCAACACTAAATGGTCCCTAGTGTGTGAATGTTGTCTGTCTATCTGTGTTGGCCCTGCGATGAGGTGGCGACATGTCCAGGGTGTACACCGCCTTCCGCCCGATTGTAGCTGAGATAGGCGCCGGCGCCCCCCGCGATCCCCCCACAAAAAAGGGAATAAGCGGTAGAAAGTGGATGGATGTATATATATATATATATATATATCAATTATTATTTAAATAGCCCTAAATCACTAGTTTCTCAAAGGGCTGCACAAACCACAACGACATCCTCGGTAATGATTCCTAAAGCCCAAAAAAAGTCTGCGGGCTTTGGAGCGTTTTCCGTTCGGGCTCCAGTACTCTGGAATGCCCTCCCGGTAACAGTGCGAGATGCCTCCTCAGTAGAAGCATTTAAGTCTCACCTTAAAACTCATTTGTATACTCTAGCCTTTAAATAGACTCCCTTTTTAGACCAGTTGATCTGCCGTTTCTTTTGTTTTTCTCCTCTGTCCCACTCTCCCTTGTGGAGGGGGTCCGGTCCGATGGCCATGGATGAAGTAATGGCTGTCCAGAGTCGGGACCCAGGATATGTATATTTATATATATATATATCCATCCATCCATCCATCTTATTCCGCTTATCCGAGGTTGGGTCGCGGGGGCAGCAGCCTAAGCAGGGAAGCCCAGACTTCCCTCTTCCCAGCCACTTTGATATATATATATATATATATATATATATATATATATATATATATATATATATATTTATCCTCTCCAAGGTTTCTCATTGTCATCATTGTCACTGTCACCGACGTCCCGCTGGGGTGAGTTTTTCCTTGCCCTTATGTGGGCTCTGTACCAAGAATGTCGTTGTGGTTTGTGCAGCCCTTTGAGACACTTGTGATTTAGGGCTATACAAATAAACATAGATAGATAGATAGATAGATAGATAGATAGATAGATAGATAGATAGATAGATAGATAGATAGATAGATTCAAATTCAATTCAAAATAGGCATACATATCAAATTTTTTTTGCATTACACTTTACATTTATATTACAGTGTAAGTATTTTTTAAATAGCCATTTCAATATCAATAGATATGCAATATCTTCACGGTGGCAGAGGGGTTAGTGCGTCTGCCTCACAATACGAAGTTCCTGCAGTCCTGGGTTCAAATCCAGGCTCGGGATCTTTCTGTGTGGAGTTTGCATGTTCTCCCCGTGAATGCGTGGGTTCCCTCCGGGTACTCCGGCTTCCTCCCACTTCCAAAGACATGCACCTGGGGATAGGTTGATTGGCAACACTAAATTGGCCCTAGTATGTGTGAATGTGAGTGTGAATGTTGTCTGTCTGTCTGTGTTGGCCCTGCTGTGAGGAGGCGACATGTCCAGGGTGTACACCGCCTCCCGCCCGATTTTAGCTGAGCTAGGCGCCAGCGCCCCCCGCGATCCCCCCACAAAAAAGGGAATAAGCGGTAGAAAATGGATGGATGTATATATATATATATATATCAATCAATCAATTATTATTTATATAGACCTAAATCACTAGTTTCTCAAAGGGCTGCACAAACCACAACGACATCCTCGGTAATGATTCCCAAAGCCCAAAAAAAGTCTGCGGGCTATAGAGCGTTTTCCGTTCGGGCTCCAGTACTCTGGAATGCCCTCCCGGTAACAGTTCGAGATGCCACCTCAGTAGAAGCATTTAAGTCTCACCTTAAAACTCATTTGTATACTCTAGCCTTTAAATAGACTCCCTTTTTAGACCAGTTTATCTGCCCTTTCTTTTCTTTTTCTCCTATGTCCCCCCCTCCCTTGTGGAGGGGGTCCGGTCCGATGGCCATGGATGAAGTAATGGCTGTCCAGAGTCGGGACCCAGGATATGTATACTTATATATATATATCCATCCATCTTATTCCGCTTATCCGAGGTTGGGTCGCGGGGGCAGCAGCCTAAGCAGGGAAGCCCAGACTTCCCTCTTCCCAGCCACTTTCATATATATATATATATATATATATATATATATATATATATATATATATATATATTTATCCTCTCCAAGGTTTCTCATTGTCATCATTGTCACTGTCACCGACGTCCCGCTGGGGGGAGTTTTTCCTTGCCCTTATGTGGGCTCTGTACCGAGGATGTCGTTGTGGTTTGTGCAGCCCTTTGAGACACTTGTGATTTAGGGCTATACAAATAAACATAGATAGATAGATAGATAGATAGATAGATAGATAGATAGATAGATAGATAGATAGATAGATAGATAGATAGATAGATAGATAGATAGATGGATAGATAGATTCAAATTCAATTCAAATTAGGCATACATATCCAATTTTTTTTTGCATTACACTTTAAATTTATATTACAGTGTAAGTATTTTTTGAATAGCCTTTTCAATATTAATAGATATGCAATATTGGTTAAAAATTTGTTGCAACCCCACTGAGAAGCTTGCAACAACCTTTATTCTCTGCTGAATAGGGCGTCAAGTCAAGACAAGTCATATATCGCACTGTTCATTAGTTGCTCTGCAGTGAGGTGGTTGGGTAGATAAAACCACTGTAGCATTAAATGCAGCTAATAAAGGTGATTGAAACTGACCGGCATGATTTGGTGCCGGTGGGGGTTTGGCATACAGTTCCAGGAGAAGATGCCTTTAGATGTTAACAGATGTTTGATATCACTGACGATTGCACACATTACATTACCACTTTGGTGTAAAGCTGCAATGCTGACTGTAATCTGCTTCCACACAGAACTTAAGTAAGTTTTTTATTGTTTGTTTGAGGACCAAGGATGGGACGGGTGGAGCCAAACCGAAATACGACATTGAGAAAACTCATAAATAATGTGTTTTTTACAAATACTTCTTTCAAACTGAAATATACTTGTATTCGGGAATAAGAAGAGCATTAAATGAGAGCACACAGCACAGTGCATGCCTGAAGGAGTGTGTTATTTTTCATGCAGGAGTCAGGGGGGTGTAAAAGGGGGTGTCTGACATAGGTTGCTCCACACAACAGAAAAAGGCTCGGCGAAGCGACAAACGATTGAAATGCATCGTTATTTTTGTTGAATACATGTTTGTACCTTCGGGAGTCAGTTTATAACTTTCGGGAAGCACAGTTTGGGGGGCGAGGTTGTGGACCGGTACTTTTCGGAGGCATACTTGCCAACCCTCCTGATTTTCCTGGGAGACTCCCGAATTTTAGTGGCCCTCCCAAAAATCTCCCGGGGCGACCATTGTCCCGACTTTCTCCCGAATTCTGTCTTTAGCGTCCTCTACAACCTGTCATATGGTGGCCGTGTAAACAACTTTAACACTGTTACAAATACGCGCCACACTGTGAACCCACACCAACAAGAATGACAAACACATTTCGGGAGAACATCCGCACCGTAACACAACATAAACACAAAAGAACAAATACCCGGAATCCGTCGCAGCACTAAATCCCCCCCATTCCACACCTCAACTACGCCCCCCCCATCTCCCAAATCCAGAGGTCTCAAGGTTGGGAAGTATGTTCAGAGGTGGTATAGTACCGAATATGATTCATTAGTATTGTGACCAAAGAACGAGATTCCTCTACAGAATCTCCTCCCTGGTCAACAAAAACACCTTGAGGATTCTAGCGGGGAACTCTCATTCAACCCTTCTTCGATCACGCTTGCACCTCCTGGTACCCCAGCACCTCCAAAACCCTCAAATCTAGACTCCAAACATCCCAGAATAAGCTAATCCGGTTACTTTTAGACCTCCACCCCAGATCACACCTCAATCCAACCCACTTCTCCAAAGTGGGCTGGCTCAGGGTGGAGGACAGAGTCAAACAACTTGCACTGAGCCTGGTCTATAAAATCTGCTACACCTCCTTGATACCGAAGTACATGTCCAACTACTTCCTTAACGTAAATGACCGCCATAACCACAACACCAGGGGGAGCTCCACAAACCACGTTAAACCCAGATTCCCATCTAACAAAGGTCTTAACTCATTCTCTTTCTATGCCACATCAATGTGGAATGCACTCCCAACAGGTATAAAAGTAAGTGCATCTCTATATTCCTTCAAAAGCGCTCTAAAACAACACCTCCAGGCAACTTCAACACTTTACTAATACCCTCCTCCATTCACATCCCATCTCCCCGGATTATAAACAACTCAAATGTACTTCTAATGTATATACTTGTTCTTATGCTATGTGAACTCACTATGTTCTCTGCTGGCTGTACATATCCTACTAAATAAGACCTACACTGTTTCAATGTCCACATTTCTCTGTTGATACAATTGTTGATGACTGAAGTACTGATATCAACCAAAGCTCCGGGATTGTAAATAATGTCAATAATTCAATGTATATACTATGATGATTAACTTGTGTGATGACTGTATTATGTTGATAGTATATATTTGTACCATGAATTGATTAACATGGACCCCGACTTAAACAAGTTGAAAAACTTATTGGGGTGTTACCATTTAGTGGTCAATTGTACGGAATATGTACTGAACTGTGCAATCTACTAATAAAAGTATCAATCAATCAATCAATCAATGGTACTATACTACTGCCAGTATACCGTACAACCTTAGTATGCACTGGCGAGAGTTATTTCGGTTTGTTAGCCAGTTAGCCTTAGCATAGTTTTAAATACATCTATTAGATGGATGGATCAAATTGTATTGTTATCGCACTTAAAACGTATCCAGCACAGACCCGTTCAAAAGCAAACATACAGTACATTAAAGGGTAGACAGAACATGAACGCTGATGGTAAAGGTGGGAAAAAGGTAAAACATGGGGGAGGCTTGGTAAAAAGAAGTCATCTCAGACCGAGCTCCTATGAGGAAGAAGACTTATCGTTTCTTTCGGGCGAGCAGAGTCATTCCGATGGTTTGTCAGCTCTAATTGCCCATTCTGGCTCTCAAATTCATAAATACGTCTTGTAGAGCGGAAAGCCTCTCCCAGATAGAATCCATTTTGCGATTCAATTCCGAAATCGTTAAAGTCTGAGTGCCCGCAGCCCGACACATTCCATCCATCGCGACAGGGCTCCCCGAATGACTGCCATCGTTTTCAGAATTTGTCGATAAACCAGAGCGATGCCCAATCCAATCAGCAGATGCCCTGTTATCACAGTTCCAACTAGATAAATACCTTCCATGTCCTCATGGAAAGCACACGACTGGCCATTTCTCCCACGACTCCCTCATATATCCGGCAGACAACATCCCGTCAAGACTGAAATGTTTTCCCCCCGAACCTGAGATTCTCATCAATACTATCTTGGCATTTGATTTGAGGTAACGGTTTATCAACTCCATGTTTATATTTCGTACAGCAGTGCAAAACAGAGGCTCTTTAAGTCAAGACAAGACCAGACCAAGAGCTCAGCGAGAGAGATAGGAAGTAGGAGAGTGTGGGAACGACCTTGCCGAGAGTCGGAGTGAATGAAGGCATAATTGTAAGTCTGCATGGCAGTTTTGGGGGTCTTTTAGTTATTTTTCCTTTTTTTGTGTGTGTTTCTTCTTGTCCAGCTTGATGAATTTTTGGCTCTTTTTGGGTTATTCTGAAGGGACTATTTGCCTGTATCTGAAAACTATTCCCCTCTCCTTCCCCCGATTGGCAGTCAGGAGGGTTTATCTACTTATTTACATGCCCCTAAAGCTGACCAACACGCCGGACTGTAGTCAGTTGGAAGCGTGTCTTAATGAAATTAAACAATGGGATGTCCGCTAACTTTTTGCAACTTAATGCCAAAAAAACGGAAATGCTGATTATCGGTCCTGCTAGACACCGACCTCTATTTAATAATACAACTTTAACATTTGACAACCAAATAATAAAACAAGGTGACTCTGTAAAAAATCTGGGTATTATCTTCGACCCAACTCTCTCCTTTGAGTCACACATTAAAAGCGTTACTAAAACGGCCTTCTTTCATCTCCGTAATATCGCTAAAATTCGCCCCATTTTGTCCACTAAAGACGCCGAGATCATTATCCATGCGTTTGTTACGTCTCGTCTCGATTACTGTAACGTATTATTTTCGGGTCTCCCAATGTCTAGCATTAAAAGATTACAGTTGGTACAAAATGCGGCTGCTAGACTTTTGACAAGAACAAGAAAGTTTGATCATATTACGCCTGTACTGTAT
Source organism: Nerophis ophidion (assembly GCF_033978795.1). Lineage (NCBI taxonomy): Eukaryota > Metazoa > Chordata > Actinopteri > Syngnathiformes > Syngnathidae > Nerophis > Nerophis ophidion. Next base: position 752,968 of record NC_084615.1, on the reverse strand, counting down.
ATACCTTTATATACATATATACATACATATATACCTATACTGGCTCACCTGCACTGGCTTCCTGTGCACTTAAGATGTGACTTTAAGGTTTTACTACTTACGTATAAAATACTACACGGTCTAGCTCCAGCCTATCTTGCCGATTGTATTGTACCGTATGTCCCGGCAAGAAATCTGCGTTCAAAAGACTCCGGCTTATTAGTGATTCCTAGAGCTCAAAAAAAGTCTGCGGGCTATAGAGCGTTTTCCGTTCGGGCTCCAGTACTCTGGAATGCCCTCCCGGTAACAGTTCGAGATGCTACCTCAGTAGAAGCATTTAAGTCTCATCTTAAAACTCATCTGTATACTCTAGCCTTTAAATAGACCTCCTTTTTAGACCAGTTGATCTGCCGCTTCTTTTCTTTCTCCTATGTCCCCCCCCTCCCTTGTGGAGGGGGTCCGGTCCGATGACCATGGATGAAGTACTGACTGTCCAGAGTCGAGACCCAGGATGGACCGCTCGTCGGGACCCAGGATGGACCGCTCGCCTGTATCGGTTGGGGACATCTCTACGCTGCTGATCCGCTTGAGATGGTTTCCTGTGGACGGGACTCTCACTGCTGTCTTGGAGCCACTATGGATTGAACTTTCACAGTATCATGTTAGACCCGCTCGACATCCATGGCTTTCGGTCCCCTAGAGGGGGGGGGTTGCCCACATCTGAGGTCCTCTCCAAGGTTTCTCATAGTCAGCATTGTCACTGGCGTCCCACTGAATGTGAATTCTCCCTGCCCACTGGGTGTGAGTTTTCCTTGCCATTTTGTGGGTTCTTCCGAGGATGTTGTAGTCGTAATGATTTGTGCAGTCCTTTGAGACATTTGTGATTTGGGGCTATATAAATAAACATTGATTGATTGATTGATATTTTGCCTGCCATAGACTGTATAGTGGAATGTTATTTTCTGGGTTCCTGCACTACTGCCTAAAACTTACATCCATACCGATATACAAAACATAAATGGTAAATAAATGGTTGTACTTGTATAACGCTTTTCTACCCCTTTTTGAGGAAACCAAAGCGCTGCCATGCAAGGCGCTAACCAGGAGCCATCAGGAGCAAGGACACAACGGATGTGACTAGGATGGTAGATGGTGGGAATTGAACCAGTAACCCTCAGATTGCTAGCACGGCCACTCTCCAAATTTCGCCACACCGTCCCCACATACACGTTTTAAAACCTGTGGAGACCTGGCATTCCAGGCTATAGCTCTCATGATCCATGGTCCGGATCAAGTTTTGTGTGTTCCGTTAGTTTTGGACTCCTTTAGTTCCTGTTTGTGCACCTCGGAGTTTGTTTTAGTTGCCATGCTTGCTCATTATGTTCACCTGTCTCTGATTAGTGTTTACCCACTCACCTGCTACCCCAGCACTAATCAGAGGTGTTATTTAAGCCTGCCTTTGCCAGTCAGTCGGCCTGGTGTCATTGTTTGCTACAGGCACCTGTTACGGGAGTTTTGCCTTGTCCATAGTCTATGTTAAAGGGGAACATTATCACCATTTCAGAAGGGTTAAAACCAATAAAAATCAGTTCCCAGTGGCTTATTTGATTTTTTGATTTTTTTTTTCAAAATGTATCCCATCATGGAATATCCCGAAAAAAGGTTTTAAAGTGCCTGATTTTCGCTATCTGTAAATCCACCCGTCCATTTTTCTGTGACGTCACGCAGTGACGCCAATACAAACAAACATGGCAGATATAGCGACATTAGCTCGGATTCAGACTCTGATTTCAGCGGCTTAGGCGATTCAACAGATTACGCACGTATTGAAACGGATGCTTGGAGTGTGGAGGCAGATTGCGAAGACAAAATTGAAGAAAAAACTGAAGCTATTGAGCCAATGAGGACGAATTCTGCGATCGCCTTCTAACCAACGATTGCATCTTTTGACCACTGGAACAACTTAAATCCATCCATTGGTGTTTGTTTGGCATTAAATGTGGGTGGAGGGAAAGGCTGGATGCAAATATAGCTTCAAATGTACATACAGCTAGCCCAAATAGCCTGTTAGCATCGATTAGCTGTCAGTCCTGCCGTGAACAAATATGTCTGATTAGCACATAAGTCAATAACATCAACAAAACTCACCTTTGTGATTCCATTGACTTTATCGTTTGAAATGCATCTGCTTTGAGTATCGCAGGATATCCACACATCTCTGTGCCATCTGTCGTAGCATAACTGTCGTCGGTAAAATGTGCAGAACAAACGAGGGGCTTTCTCATCTTTTGACCAGTGTTGTACTTTAATCCGTCAATTGGTATGTGTTTGTTTGGCATTAAATGTGGGTGGAGGGAAAGGCTGGATGCAAATATAGCTTCAAATGTACATACAGCTAGCCTAAATAGCCTGTTAGCATCGATTAGCTGTCAGTCATGCCCTGAACAAATATGTTTGATTAGCACATAAGTCGATAACATCAACAAAACTCACCTTTGTGATTCCATTGACTTTATCGTTTGAAATGCATCTGCTTTGAGTATCGCAGGATATCCACACATCTCTGTGCCATCTGTCGTGGCATAACTGTCGTCGGTAAAATGTGCAGAACAAACGAGGGGCTTTCTCATCTTTTGACCAGTGTTGTACTTTAATCCGTCGATTGGTATGTGTTTGTTTGGCATTAAATGTGGACGGAGGGAAAGGCTTCATGCAAATATAGCTACAAATGAGGCAAAATTATGCAATATGTACATACAGCTAGCCTAAATAGCATGTTAGCATCAATCAGCATGCCGTGACCATTGATATGTCTGATTAGCTCACTCCACGTAAGTCAACTTGAAACCGACTCTGTTGGTGTTGTTACACCCTCCGACAACACACCGACGAGGCATGATGTCTCCAAGGTACGGAAAACAGTCGAAAAAACGGAAAATGTGACTTTAAGGTTTTACTACTTACGTATAAAATACTACACGGTCTAGCTCCATCTTATCTTGCCGATTGTATTGTACCATATGTCCCGGCAAGAAATCTGCGTTCAAAGGACTCCGGCTTATTAGTGATTCCCAAAGCCCAAAAAAAGTCTGCGGGCTATAGAGCATTTTCCGTTCGGGCTCCAGTACTCTGGAATGCCCTCCCGGTAACAGTTCGAGATGCCACCTCAGTAGAAGCATTTAAGTCTCACCTTAAAACTCATTTGTATACTCTAGCCTTTAAATAGACCTCCTTTTTAGACCAGTTGATCTGCCGCTTCTTTTCTTTTTCTTCTATGTCCCACTCTCCCGTGTGGAGGGGGTCCGGTCCGATCCGGTGGCCATGTACTGCTCGCCTGTGTATCGGCTGGGGACATGTCTGCGCTGCTGATCCGCCTGCGCTTGGGATGGTTTCCTGCTGGCTCCGCTGTGAACGGGACTCTCGCTGCTGTGTCTTGGATCCTCTTTGGACTGGACTCTCGCGACTGTGTTGGATCCATTGTGGATTGAACTTTCACAGTATCCTGTTAGATCCGCTCGACATCCATTGCTTTCCTCCTCTCCAAGGTTCTCATAGTCATCATTGTCACCGACGTCCCACTGGGTGTGAGTTTTCCTTGCCCTTATGTGGGCCTACCGAGGATGTTGTAGTGGTTTGTGCAGCCCTTTGAGACACTAGTGATTTAGGGCTATATAAGTAAACATTGATTGATTGATTGAAAATACCAGAGCTGATTTGACTTGGTGTCTGTAATGTGTTTGAGAAAATGGCGGAATGCTTCCCCTTTGTAATGTCACGGGTGAAAGGTCACAGCGAACAATTGAAAGCTGTTTTAATTGCCAACTTCACCCTTTTAGAGTTCTGAAATTGGTTAAAAAAACATATGTTTTTTTTTTCTGCACCATCAAGGTATATATTGACGCTTACATAGGTCTGCTGATAATGTTCCCCTTTAAATATTTGCTTTAGCTTCGAGTGCGATCAGGAACGTGGTTCTGTCGGCCCTTTTTTTGCTTTTTTGTACTACTTTGATTTTGGAGGAATAAATCATGTTTTTACCTGCACGCCTTCTGCATTTCGGGAGACCAGACCCCGCCGTGACAATAGCTCCCAGACTCTGGAACAATTCGCACCAGTCCTTCCATGATCTTGACTGTGTTGAAACTTTTAAGAAATATTTGAAAACTTTTTTTTTTTTGAGTAAAGCTTTTAGTTCATGCACCTTTCAATAATCACTTTTAATCTACCTTGTATCCTTTTTATGATGTTTCCCCACTTTTAAATTGAATTGTGGTTTTACGTCACCTGTTTTGTACAGTGCTTTGTGATTTTATCTGTGAAAAGCGCTTCATAAATACAATTTACTTACTTACTTACTAATCAATCAATCAATCAATGTTTATTTATATAGCCCCAAATCACAAATGTCTCAAAGGACTGCACAAATCATTACGACTACAACATCCTTGGAAGAACCCACAAAAGGGCAAGGAAAACTCACACCCAGTGGGCAGGGAGAATTCACATCCAGTGGGACGCCAGTGACAATGCTGACTATGAGAAACCTTGGAGAGGACCTCAGAAGTGGGTAACCCCCCCCTCTGGGGGACCGAAAGCAATGGATGTCGAGCGGGTCTAACATGATACTGTGAAAGTTCAATCCATAGTGGCTCCAACACAGCCGCGAGAGTTCAGTTCAAGCGGATCCAAGACAGCAGTGAGAGTCCCGTCCACAGGAAACCATCCCAAGCGGAGGCGGATCAGCAGCGTAGAGATGTCCCCAACCGATACAGACGAGCGGTCCATCCTGGGTCCCGACGAGCGGTCCATCCTGGGTCTCGACTCTGGACAGCCAATACTTCATCCATGGTCATCGGACCGGACCCCCTCCACAAGGGAGGGGGGGGGACATAGGAGAAAACAGAAAAGAAGCGGCAGATCAACTGGTCTAAAAAGGAGGTCTATTTAAAGGCTAGAGTATACAGATGAGTTTTAAGATGAGACTTAAATGCTTCCTCTGAGGTAGCATCTCGAACTGTTACCGGGAGGGCATTCCAGAGTACTGGAGCCCGAACGGAAAACGCTCTATAGCCCGCAGACTTTTTTTGGGCTCTAGGAATCACTAATAAGCCGGAGTCCTTTGAACGCAGATTTCTTGCCGGGACATATGGTACAATACAATCGGCAAGATAGGATGGAGCTAGACCGTGTAGTATTTTATACGTAAGTAGTAAAACCTTAAAGTCAATATACTCTCTACCTACACCATTCCCTTTCTCTGCACCCTGGGATCAAGCCAACAGCAACCTTAACAGTAATACAAAGTTCAGTTGCCCAGCATTTCATTTTACAGTTAAATTTAAAGTACCACTGATAGTCTCACACACACACTAAGTGTAGTGGAATCATTCTCTGTGTTTCACCCATCTCCTTGTTCAGCCCCTGGGAGGTGAGGAGAGCAGTGAGCAGCAGCGGTGGTCGCGCTCTGGAATCATTTTGGTGATTCAAGCCCCAATTCCAACCCTTGATGCTGAGTACCAAGCAGGGAAGTAATGGGTCCCATTTTTATAGTCTTTGGTATGACTCGGCCGGGGTTTGGACTCACGACCCACTGATCTTAGTGCGGACACTCCAACCACAAAGGCCACTGAGTAGGTTTTAATTTTAAATTTTCACACAAGTGCAAAACAAAGTTAAGCTAGTAAAACATTACAACCAAAAACAAACCTTAACGGTATAGCTCGGTTGGTAGAGTGGCCGTGCCAGCAACTTGAGGGTTGCAGGTTCGATTCCCGCTTCCGCCATCCTAGTCACTGCAGTTGTGTCCTTGGGCAAGACACTTTACCCACCTGCTCCCAGTGCCACCCACACTGCTTTAAATGTAACTTAGATATTGGGTTTCACTATGTAAAGTGCTTTGAGTCACTAGAGAAAAGCGCTATATAAATATAATTCACTTCAACTTTGAAAATGTATTGTTTTGCTGCTGTAACTTCTAATGTATTCTTCTGTTATCACCCCTTGTTGAAGATTGAGTTTCTGGATGGAGGTCTCATGAGGTACACTGAGGTCTGGTAACATTATGCAGAGTAAAGAAAGTGAGAAAATGGGAATAGATTGTGTCTTAAAGTGCACAAAAGCAATAATGAAGTCTGACCAGTTGTGATGTAAAGATACTCTAACCTTCCAATGAACTTGTAATGTTAATTTGTTCTGCGGGGAAAACACACCCTGCAGGGGCCTCTTTCTGGATTTGTTTTATGTATCCATTTTTGCGCTTAAGTCACAGGCATTTGCAAGCGTCACACTCATAACAATTTTCTCACTAACAAAAATAATTTTGCCGTGAGGAAGTCACGGTGCGGGCCCGGCCCGCCTTTCATCGGCAGCAAGTTTTGTCAGCATCTCACGCTGGGCGCCACACGCCCACGCAACGGCAAAGCTGCAAGCAATCATCAATCAGCACACGTGGGACTAATCATTAAAATAAAATTAAAAATTAGGGCAAATTGAGCCACAATAACTTAACAGCACCATAGCCTCAGTAGGCATTGATTGATTGATTGATTGAAACTTGTATTAGTAGATTGCACAGTACAGTACATATTCCGTACAATTGACCACTAAATGGTAACACCCCAATAAGTTTATCAATTACTTAATAAATGACCAAGTCGAGGTGATCTACCTCATATATACATACACACACATATCATTTATATACATACCTTTATATATACAGTATATAATTTATATGTATTTATTTTGCCGTTTTTGTTGACATGTTAAAGGCGTTTTAATGAATATACATGCATGTTTAACACATAGATTCCTATCTTTCATGAAGACAAGAATATAAGTTGGTGTATTACCTGATTCTGATGACTTGCATTGATTGGAATCAGACAGTATAGTGCTGATAACGTCCCGGTTTTCAAAAGGAGGAGAAAAAAAGTTCCTCTTTTCTGTCTAATACCACAAGAAAGTAGTTGGTTTTTGGCATCTTATTTGTCCAGCTTCCATATTCGTTTTTATACACTTTACAAGAAATACATTGGCGGCAAACTCCGTAGCTTGCTAGCTTGTTTGCGCTGGCTTTCGGAGACTCTTATTTTGTTAGCGCAGGCGCGATGGAGCGGCACTTTTATTGTGAAGACAGGAAGTGTGCGATCAGTCTTTAGGCTTTTGACGGGAAGTACGGTTGAAATAAAAAGTGTCTTTTTTCCTTTACACTTTTGATTGATTGGTTGATAGATTGAAACTTTTATTAGTATATTGCACAGTACAGTACATATTCCGTACAGTTGACCACTAAATGATAACACCCCCATAAGTTTTTCAACATGTCGGGTTCTACGTGTGACGGTCATGTGACCACCTGGCTCTGTTTGATTGGTACAATGTCACCAGTGACTGCATGTGATTGGTGAAAACCAGGCATGCGTAGTTCCTACTTTGAATGCGTGTCTGACAAAATCAAAACAAACAAAACGTGCATTAACAGATCGCTAAAAAAAAAGTAGCGAGTAGCGACCTGATTGCAGATAAATGGAACGGAGTAAAAGTAGCGTTTCTTCTCTATAAAGTAAAAGTATGTTGCATAAAAACTACTCTTAGAAGTACAATTTATCCCAAAAGTTACTCAAGTAGATGTAACGGAGTAAATGTAGCGCGTTACTACCCACCTCTGTAGATGACCATAGTAACTAACTAGATTACCATAGTAACTAATACATCATGCGAAAGCGCAGAGTCCAACTAATGAAATACTTTGTATAGTTCAAAACGTACGGTAATTGGAGCCATGTTGACTTCCATGAAGGAATCAATAAAGTACTATCTATCCATCTAAACACTACACAACTTGTGACTTATGACGTTATGTCTGCATGCGGGTCAGATGGTGTTCACGTTCAAAATCGCATTTTTTTTTGTAATGTGAACGACTACATAAAAACGTCTAATTTGACAAAACCAATCCGATTTAGACATCTTATCCTGCAGTGTGAATGTAGCCAAAGAGGAATATTATTATTCAATAAAATAAATCCTGCTTCAAAGAGCCATGAATCTAAACTGTAATACGTAAACACACATGGTACAACTACTGCTATTGTACTATTGGTGACGTAAAACATACATTTAACGACTATTTGCAAAACAAGTGCCGCAAGGCATGCTGGGACGCTACAATGGCCTATGTTAACTTCACCACCATATATTCTTCACTATAAAAAGCCATGAAATTTATATCTGCCGATAGCAGAGTACCGTATTTTCTGGACCGTAAGGCGCACTGTCAATAAATGGACTATTGTCGATCTTTTTTCATATATATAAAGCACACCGGATTATAAGGCGCATTAAAGGAGTCCCGTTATTATTTTTTTTTTTTCTAAATTCAAAACACTTACTTGTGGTCTACATAACATGTAATGGTAGTTCTTTGGTCAAAATGTTGCATAAGTTATATTTTACCGTCCATCTTTTAGCCGCTTTCTGACAATCGCTTCCCGATGCGCCATTTTGTGGGCGGTCTTATTTACGTGGCTCACCTTCGGCATCTCGGGTTGGGGAGGAGACCCTGCCCCAAGTGGAGGAGTTCAAGTACCTAGGAGTCTTGTTCACGAGTGAGGGAAGAGTGGATCGTGAGATCGACAGGCGGATCGGGGCGGCGTCTTCAGTAATGCGGACGTTGTACCGATCCGTTGTGGTGAAGAAGGAGCTGAGCCGGAAGGCAAAGCTCTCAATTTACCGGTCGATCTACGTTCCCATCCTCACCTATGGTCATGAGCTTTGGGTCATGACCGAAAGGATAAGATCACGGGTACAAGCGGCCCAAATGAGTTTCCTCCTCCCTTGGAGATAGGGTGAGAAGCTCTGTCTTCCGGGAGGAACTCAAAGTAAAGCCGCTGCTCCTTCACATCGAGAGGAACCAGATGAGGTGGTTCGGGCATCTGGTCAGGATGCCACCCCGAACGCCTCCCTAGGGAGGTGTTTAGGGCACGTCCAACCGGTAGGAGGCCACGGGGAAGACCCAGGACACGTTGGGAAGACTATGTCTCCCGGCTGGCCCTGGGGAACGCCTCGGGATCCCCCGGGAAGAGCTAGACGAAGTGGCTGGCGAGAGGGAAGTCTGGGCTTCCCTGCTTAGGCTGTTGCCCCCGCGACCCGACCTCGGATAAGCGGAAGATGATGGATGGATGGATGGACCTTCGGCAGCGTCTTCGCCCCGTCATCTTTGTTGTAGCCGTGTAGCGTGCAAGGACGGGAGTGGAAGAAGTGTCAAAAGATGGCGCTAACTGTTTTAATGACATTGAGACTTTAGTTCAATCAATAACGGAGCTACGTCTCCTCATCCGGAAACAACAACGTGTCCTGTATGAAAAATCGTCCGACTGGAACTCTCTAATACTAAAGTTCCTTGGGTGAATAATGTATACTCACTACATCGGTATGTTTTAGCGCTTTCATGGCCAGTTTACTGACAGATATAAGTAAGAACTGTACACTATTTTACATTAGAAATGGCAACAGCAGAGGATAAATGTCCCATAACAAGAGGATAGAAAAAAAGAAGAAGCTTATCCACTACGGCGTATTCACAGACTACGGCGAAAGCGCACAATTGTTCAGGATTTATGCAGATCCCAAGTACAGATCAGCAGGTACCAGAATGTAAGATTGGTTGCTTTTGCATAATATTGCAAAACTAAACGGACGGCGAAAGCGCACAATTGTTCAGGATTTATGCAGATCCCAAGTACAGATCAGCAGGTACCAGAATGTAAGATTAGTTGCTTTTGCATAATATTGCGAAACTAAACGGACGATACTATCATACGTTTAATGCGCTAAGAACCATCGAGCTGTGCGGCTTCATGGCTTCCCAAAGTCATACTAAAACCTTCTGAGGGATATTTGAGAGCTGTGTGTAATGTTCTATATCTTCAATGGAACACATACAATGTTGGTGTTGTTCACTCGAGTCATATTGCCATCATAGTGCAGTGTACATACATATATCTCTTATGTTTGACTGCCATCTACTGGTCACACTTATCATTACACAAAGTACCAAATACAATTCCTACGAGGTCGGCAAGCAAAACCAGACCATTCCGTACATTATGCGCACCAGGTTATAAGGCACACTGTCGAGTTTTGAGGGACAAAAAATATTTTAAGTGCGCCTTATGGTGCGGAAAATTTAGGTTGTGACGGACTCAAGCCGTCGTGCGGGTTCAACGGACCACCAAACTGGGACATCTTTGAGCAGGTGTAGACTTCTTTATTTTCAATCAAGAAAAGTCTTTTGCGGGTTGCTCTCACTGCTCGCTTTTCAGCTGTTCACGTCTTTTGCGTCTGCCTCTGGCTGTCGCTCTCTTCCTTGTTTCTCCACCACCCTTCTTCACGCCCCTTTTAATAGTGCAAAACGATTCATAAATTGTGTCAAGGTGCGCCATCCACGCACCTGATCTCGCTTGTGGCGTCACTCCCGGCACGCCCCGCCTCGCCGCTCGCTCGCATTCTCCGCCTCCTCGCCGCCATCTGTCGGACCGTCGGCTCCGCCTCTCCACAACGGTACCTTAGAACCACATTGACTGACAATTAATTATTGGGTTGCAAAGATCAGACAATCATGCAACAGTTCGAGATGCTACCTCAGTAGAAGCATTTAAGTCTCACCTTAAAACTCATCTGTATACTCTAGCCTTTAAATAGACCTCCTTTTTAGACCAGTTGATCTGCCGCTTCTTTTCTTTCTCCTATGTCCCCCCCTCCCTTGTGGAGGGGGTCCGGTCCGATGACCATGGATGAAGTACTGGCTGTCCAGAGTCGAGACCCAGGATGGACCGGCTCGTCGGGACCCAGGATGGACCGCTCGCCTGTATCGTTGGGGACATCTCTACGCTGCTGATCCGCTTGAGATGGTTTCCTGTGGACGGGACTCTCGCTGCTGTCTTGGAGCCACTATGGATTGAACTTTCACAGTATCATGTTAGACCCGCTCGACATCCATTGCTTTCGGTCCCCTACAGGGGGGGGGGGTTGCCCACATCTGAGGTCCTCTCCAAGGTTTCTCATAGTCAGCATTGTCACTGGCGTCCCACTGGAGGTGAATTCTCCCTGCCCACTGGGTGTGAGTTTTCCTTGCCCTTTTGTGGGTTCTTCCGAGGATGTTGTAGTCGTAATGATTTGTGCAGTCCTTTGAGACATTTGTGATTTGGGGCTATATAAATAAACATTGATTGATTGATTGATTGATTTGAAAGCGAACTGCACTTTCTTTGGAATTTTGACAAATGTTTGCAATCATTTTGAAAGGCAAGACTATTAAAAAAAAAATAAAAAAAGTTTCGAATATATTGTAACTCGTAAATAAACGTAAATAAAAGTCAATCAATCAATCAATCAATGTTTACTTATACAGCCCTAAATCACTAGTGTCTCAAAGGGCTGCACAAACCACTATGACATCCTCGGTAGGCCCACATAAGGGCAAGGAAAACTCACACCCAGTGGGACGTTGGTGACAATAATGACTATGAGAACCTTGGAGAGGAGGAAAGCAATGGATGTCGAGCGGGTCTAACATGATACTGTGAAAGTTCAATCCATAATGGATCCAACACAGTCGCGAGAGTCCAGTCCAAAGCGGATCCAACACAGCAGCGAGAGTCCCGTTCACAGCGGAGCCAGCAGGAAACCATCCCAAGCGGAGGCGGATGTCCCCAGCCGATACACAGGCGAGCAGTACATGGCCACCGAAAAGTCAGCTTACAACAGAGCCAATGGAAAGTCCCATATTCTGCCCGTAAAACCCCAAAAATACTGCAACCATCCAAAAATATTCTATTTACGATGTGGGACTTGAATATCAAGATGAACCTCTGGAGCTTGGGAAGGAAACAGACTGCATTTTAGAGCTCCAAGCGATACAGCCTTCAGACTCCCACTGCTCCGGCGACAGCATGAATCAGCGTTCAGACTCGGAATCACGCCATGCCAATTATAATCAGTAACTGGACCTCCTGCAGCTGTCACATCAGAGTGAGATAGGATTGTTATCTGTCGCTTCAAAAAGAAGCACCAATCGATTCAGGGTCTCGGGAGCTCCGGGCTGTGTTCTAACATGGTTGTGCTGTGTCTGCCTCTGTAATGTAATGCTCTTTGACTGCTTGGCGTCCCACAGGCTGTTTGCAGTTTCATTGCCATGACCATAACAGCCACGTTCTTGATATGCTTGGACAGACATCCATAACGAGTATCTACTAGTATCTGCAAAGGTGGAGAACAACAATCAGCTGTTTGGTTTGTTCCACCCGCCCCCAAAGGACAGTATGATGTTATTGCTTCAGGGCAGCACAATTGGTTTAACCCCAAGCTAAGGTTTTTGATCCCTGAGGATTAGGTGGACACATTTGAAGGATTAGACGGAACAGAGTGAACAGTGTGCTTTGCCTCAACAAAACGTGTTCGTTTAATGCAGGCCTTACTTATGAACCGCAGATGCCGTTTGTGGGAGCTGGTTGAAAAACAAAATATAATTCCAGACTCGGATGACTGCAGTCGCATTGAAAATGACAGAGCGTGACATTTTAATTTAACAGGCTGACTATGAGATTATATAACAGGCCTCGTTATTTGAGCCTCTCCCTTAATGCTTTATTCGTTTTTTTAATACTTGTTAACATTGTTAGAAAAGTTATCGTATTCACTCGGGAGTATAAGTTGCACCTGCATAACAAAGATGGAAAAAAACATATATATGTCGCATTTTTGGGGGAAATTATTATTATTATTATTATTTTTGTCCTGTCCAGCTTCTCAGGCAAATCATATAGTTGATGTAGATGGATGCCCATATCGACTGTTCTGATGTACTTTACAAAAGAGAAGGTAGGATACTTCTCTTGTTACCTTATTTGAATGTGACTTTATTATTTATTATTTATATTATCATTTGGTGCAGCCGGGCCGGAGCAGGAGGGGATAGAAAGAGAAATAAAGGAAGACAGAGGGGGAAATTATGGGGATAAGAGGGGGATTAGACAGAGGGACAAAAACAATAACAACAAAATCAACAACAACAGAACAACACCAGAACATAAGATATGTACAAATATGATCGTAAAAGTGATAGCAAATGAGCAGTTAGTGAAATAAATATTAATATAGAAATGACATTGAGCATTTTTACACTACAACTGGAGCAATACAAATACCAATAGAAAAAGCGCTATTGATTATGAACAATACCAATAGTTTACCTCTATTATCAACAATACAGTTGTTCTAATGCAACAATACGTATACATATTCTACCAAATCCTAATATAAATAGATGTAATAAAGTCAAATACAAAAAAGGCAACAAGAGAAGCATCATACACTTCTCTTTTGTAAAGTAAATCAGAACAGTCGATACGGTCATCTACATCAACTATATGATTTGCTTGAGAAGCTGGAAAGGACAAAAATAAATACAATATAAATAGAAAAAATCCGGTATGATTTGAAAATCCCATTCGACACTTTTTGAATTCCACTATAAATCACAATGTATGTGGGTAAAACCCCCACACTCCTCTCGGGGAGACCGGATGCAATGGACGCCGAGTGGGTCTGACATAATATTGTGAAAGTCCAGTCCGTAGTGGCTCTAACATAATAGTGAGAGTCCAGTCCATAGTGGATCTAACATAATATTGTGAAAGTCCAGTCCGTAGTGGCTCTAACATAATACTGAGAGTCCAGTCCATAGTGGATCTAACATAGTAGTGAGAGTCCAGTCCATAGTGGATCTAACATAATAGTGAGAGTCCAGTCCATAGTGGATCTAACATAGTAGTGAGAGTCCAGTCCATAGTGGATCTAACATAATAGTGAGAGTTCAGTCCATAGTGGATCTAACATAGTAGTGAGAGTCCAGTCCATAGTGGATCTAACATAGTAGTGAGAGTCCAGTCCATAGTGGATCTAACATAATGGTGAGAGTCCAGTCCATAGTGGATCCAACATAGTAGTGAGAGTCCAGTCCATAGTGGATCTAACATAACAGTGAGAGTCCAGTCCATAGTGGATCTAACATAATAGTGAGAGTCCAGTCCATAGTGGATCTAACACAATAGTGAGAGTCCAGTCCATAGTGGATCTAACATAATAGTGAGAGTCCAGTCCGTAGTGGATCTAACATAATAGTGAGAGTCTAGTCCATAGTGGATCTAACATAATAGTGAGAGTCCAGTCCATAGTGGATCTAACATAATAGTGAGAGTCCAGTCCATAGTGGATCTAACATAATAGTGAGAGTCCAGTCCGTAGTGGCTCGAACATAATAGTGAGAGTCCAGTCCATAGTGGATCTAACATAATAGTGAGAGTCCAGTCCGTAGTGGCTCTAACATAATAGTGAGAGTCCAGTCCATAGTGGATCTAACATAATAGTGAGAGTCCAGTCCATACTGTGGCCAGCAGATAGATAGTACTTTATTTATTCCGTCAGGAGAGTTCCTTCAGGAAAATTACAATTTTCAGCACAATCCCATTCAATATCAGACAAACATTAAAGGGAGACAGAACAGGATCGCTAACGGGTCTGCCGGCTTCCAGCGCCCCTTACAAAAAAAAGATGAGATACAGGTAAACAAGGGGGGCGGGGGGAATAGAAGATTAAAATAAAATACAAAAATTGGTCTTAGCCTGGGCCCTGGAGGGGGCGTGCAGACTGAGGCCAAGGGAAAAAACAACAACTCATAGCCATAGTACACATCCCTCTTCCATGTGTGTAGGAGGGAAACATCAAACATCAAAGAACACAGAGGACATTAAAGACATTAAAGCAGCAGATACAAGCAGACACTTCTACATACAGCTATGAATAAAAAGTAAAAGAAACATATCCACTGTGGTGGCCTCTGGAGCAGACCCAACAAAGCAACCAAGACAGCCGACTCCACTCTCGGCCAGTGTCCAGTCCATCACGAGCGGGGACGGGTCAGCAGCGCAGAGATGTCCCCAACCGATGCACAGGCGAGCGGTCCACACCGGGTCCTGACTCTGGACAGCCAGCACTTCGTCCTGTGCCCCCCCCCCCCCCCCCCCCACCACCACCCCTTCCTCCACGAGGGAGAGGGGGGCAGAGGAGAAAAGAAAAGTTTGTCACCTCACCAATGCGCTTTTGGAAAAATGGTCGGAAAATTCCAATAAACACACTCCGCAACCTTGTGGACAGCCTTACCAGAAAAGTTGGGCAGTGGGAGCGATTCAGATGTTATTAGACACATTTACTAGGATAATTCTGGAAAATCCCTTATCTGCTTATTGTGTTACTAATGTTTTAGAAAGATTATTTAATCGTACCTGAAAGTTGAAGTTGGAGGGGTGTGGCCACGGAGTAGCGGTGACCACCAGTGTCTCTGAGGGAAGCCACGTTTTTCGACGAGGCGAAGGAAAAGGCAGCCGGTCGGGCCGAGCTGAGCTATTTTTCCCCCTCCTCCATAGTGGAAGCATCCCACGTTTTGGGGCGGCCGGTCGGAGGAGGCAAGAGAGTCCATAGCTGCCTCTTTGACAGGTGCTCGAGGAACGACGCAAGCTCTGCTCATGTCTACGGTAAAAGCCGACTTATTACCACAATTTTCTCACCGAAACCTGCCGGTTGATATGTGGTAGAGAACCATGTTCGCTTGGCCGCTCTGTTCCATTGTAAAGCTTCACCTTCGGGAATGTAAACAAGGAAACACTGGCTGTGTTCGTGTTGCTAAAGGCAGCCGCAATACACTGCTTCCCACCTACATCTTTCTTCTTTGACGTCTCCATTATTAATTAAACAAATTGCAAAAGATTCAGTAACACGGATGTCCAGAATAATGTGTAGTTCTGCGATTAAAGCAGACGACTTATAGCTGGGATCGGGCTCAAACAAAATGTCCACTACAATCCGTGACGTCACGCGCACGTGTCATCATACACGTCAATATATACCTTGATGTTGCAGAAAAAGACCATATATTTTTTTAACCGATTTCCGAACTCTAAATGGGTGAATTTTGGCGAAAGTGACGTCACCTAGGTAGTCAACCGCCATTTTCTCAAACACATTATAAACATCGAGTCCAATCAGCTCTGTTATTTTCAATTTTTTCGACTGTTTTCCGTACCTTGGAAACATTATGCCTCCCTGGTGTGTTGTCGGAGGGTGTAACAACACGATCAGGGACGGATTCAAGTTGATTTACGTAGAATGTGCATCGATTAGCACGGCATACTAATCGATGCTAACATGCTATTTAGGCAAGCTGTGTGTACACTTGTAGCTACATTTGCATCCAGCCATTCCCTCCACCCGCATTTAATGCCAAACAAACACTTACCAATCGACGGATTTAAGTTGCTCCAGTGTCACAAGCTGCGAAAGTCCCGATCGTTTGGTCTGCACATTTTACCGGCGATGCTAAGGCAGACATGGCACAGAGAAGTATGGATATCCTGCAGATGCATTTCCAACGATAAAGTCAACAAAATCACAAAGGTGAGTTTTGTTGATGTTATTGACTTATGTGCTAATCGGACATATTTGGTCGCGGCATGACTGCCAGCTAATCGATGCTAACATGCTATTTAGGCTAGCTGCATGTAAATTTGTAGCTATATTTCCCTCCACCCACATTTAATACCAAATAAACACTTACCAATAGGCAGATTTAAGTTGCTCCAGTGTCACAAGATGCGAAAGTCCTGATTGTTTGGTCTGCACATTTTACCGGCGATGCTAAGGCAGACATGGCACAGAGATGTATGGATAACCTGCAGATGCATTTCCAACGATAAAGTCAACAAAATCACAAAGGTGAGTTTTGTTGATGTTACTGACTTATGTGCTAATCAGACATATTCGGTCGCGGCATGACTGCCAGCTAATTGATGCTAACATGCTATTTAGGCTAGCTGCATGTAAATTCGTGCTATATTTCCCTCCACCCACATTTAATGACCAAACAAACACTTACCAATAGGCGGATTTAAGTTGCTCCAGTGTCACAAGATGCGAAAGTCCCGGTCGTTTGGTCTGCACATTTTACCGGTGATGCTAAGGCAGACATGGCACAGAGATGTATGGATATCCTGCAGATGCATTTCCAACGATAAAGTCAACAAAATCACAAAGGTGAGTTTTGTTGATGTTACTGACTTATGTGCTAATCAGACATATTCGGTCGCGGCATGACTGCCAGCTAATCGATGCTAACATGCTATTTAGGCTAGCTGCATGTAAATTTGTAGCTATATTTCCCTGCACCCACATTTAATACCAAACAAACACTTACCAATCGGCGGATTTAAGTTGCTCCAGTGTCACAAGATGCGAAAGTCCCGATCGTTTGGTCTGCACATTTTACCGGCGATGCTAAGACAGACATGGCACAGAGATGTATGGATAACCTGCAGATGCATTTCCAACGATAAAGTCAACAAAATCACAAAGGTGAGTTTTGTTGATGTTACTGACTTATGTGCTAATCAGACATATTTGGTCGCGGCATGACTGCCAGCTAATCGATGCTAACATGCTATTTAGGCTAGCTGCATGTAAATTTGTGCTATATTTCCCTCCACCCACATTTAATACCAAACAAACACTTACCAATCGGCGGAATTAAGTTGCTCCAGTGTCACAAGATGCGAAAGTCCCGATCGTTTGATCTACTTATTTTACAGGTGATGCTAAGGCAGACATGGCCGAATAGCGTCAATAGCTTCAGTTTCTTTTTCAATTTCGTTTTCGCTATCTGCCTCTATAATCCAACCATCCGTTTCAATACGTAATCTGTTGAATCGCTTAAGCCGCTGAAATCCGAGACTGAATCCGAGCTAATGTCGCTTTATCTTGCCGTGCTATCCGCCTGGATATCATGTATATCACTGGATGACGTCACAGGAAAATGGACGGTGGCTTCACAGATAGCGAAAATCAGGCACTTTAAAGCCTTTTTTCGGGATATCCTATGATGGGTAAAATTTAAAAAAAAACTTTGAAAAATAAGATAAGTCACTGGGAACTGATTTATATTGATTGATTGATTGATTGATTGATACTTTTATTAGTAGATTGCACAGTACAGTACATATTCCGTACAACTGACCACTAAATGGTAACACCCCAATAAGTTTTTCAACTTGTTTAAGTCGGGGTCCATGTTAATCAATTCATGGTACAAATATATACTATCAACATAATACAGTCATCACACAAGTTAATCATCATAGTATGTACATTGAATTATTTACATTATTTACAATCCGGGGGGTGGGATGAGGAGCTTTGGTTGATATCAGTACTTCAGTCATCAACAATTGCATCAACAGAGAAATGTGGACATTGAAACAGTGTAGGTCTTATTTAGTAGGATATGTACAGCCAGCAGAGAACATAGTGAGTTCACATAGCATAAGAACAAGTATATACATTAGAAGTACATTTGAGTTGTTTATAATCCGGGGAGATGGGATGTGAATGGAGGAGGGTATTAGTAAAGTGTTGAAGTTGCCTGGAGGTGTTGTTTTAGAGCGCTTTTGAAGGAATATAGAGATGCACTTACTTTTATACCTGTTGGGAGTGCATTCCACATTGATGTGGCATAGAAAGAGAATGAGTTAAGACCTTTGTTAGATGGGAATCTGGGTTTAACGTGGTTTGTGGAGCTCCCCCTGGTGTTGTGGTTATGGCGGTCATTTACGTTAAGGAAGTAGTTTGACATGTACTTCCGGATCAAGGAGGTGTAGCGGATTTTATAGACCAGGCTCAGTGCAAGTTGTTTTACTCTGTCCTCCACCCTGAGCCAGCCCACTTTGGAGAAGTGGGTTGGATTGAGGTGTGATCTGGGGTGGAGGTCTAAAAGTAACCGGACTAGCTTATTCTGGGATGTTTGGAGTCTAGATTTGAGGGTTTTGGAGGTGCTGGGGTACCAGGAGGTGCAAGCGTAATTGAAGAAGGGTTGAATGAGAGTTCCCGCTAGAATCCTCAAGGTGTTTTTGTTGACCAGAGAGGAGATTCTGTAGAGGAATCTTGTTCTTTGGTTGACCTTTTTGATGACCTTGGTTGCCATTTTATCACAGGAAAGATTAGCCTCCAGAATGGAACCTAGGTAGGTGATCTCATCCTTCCTGGTGATAACAATGTCCCCCACTTTTATAGTCAAGTCACTGACCTTCTTAAGTTTGATATGGGACCCAAATAGGATGGATTCCGTTTGACCTAAGTGTATGGATAGCTTGTTGTCAGCGAGCCAGGTGCAAATATTGAGGAGTTCAGCACTGAGGATTTGTTCCACCTGTGACTTGTCCTTGCCGGATACCAGCAGGGCCGAGTCATCCGCAAACAGGAACAATTCACAGTGTCATGCAGATGGCATGTCATTCACGTATATTAGGAACAGTAAAGGTCCTAGTATACTCCCCTGAGGGACTCCACAGCTTACTGAGAGGGGAGGGGACATGGTGCCGTTCACCTCTACCACCTGTTTCCTCCCCTCCAAGTAAGATTGCATCCAGCTTGATGATTGGTTTTAACCCTTCTGAAATTGTGATAATATTCCCCTTTAATATTTCATCATTGATATATAAACTATCAGACTGTGTGGTCGGTAGTAGTGGCTTTCAGTAGGCCTTTAAGCACGTAACTAAATTGCAGATTTATTTTACCGAGGTCAGCTGACAAAAGGTGTCATTATGACTTTGGCTAGCCGCTGTGATGCCTCCTCAATCTACGCCACGAGGCTATTGACTGTCTTATTTGTGTTTTCACCGTGCAGCCACTCATGGAACCCAGTGCCCCGGAACACTTGACCCCTCCCTCATGCGACAAACCAGATGAGTGATATTGTCATGTGCGCCCGCATAAATCAGCAGTGCAAACACGGCCGCCTCGGAGACGTCTGAGTGCGTGCGCATTATGCGCCGCATTTAAGGCGCAACACGACATTGTAAACCGCAGGGATGAGAGGGGATCCGCGGGTTAATGGAACTGTTAAGCCCCACATGCTGTTGAGAATCAAAGACTTCCAAAGTGATGCGATCTCAATCAGCTCCTCCAAGCTGCCGCCGCCTCTCTGGCGAAGTTACTCCTCATTCCATGTTGTCCGTGTGTCTTTTTCATGCATCTCAAAACTAATTAAATGTGTATATCAGCCTGATCTCCGGATTATTCTCACAGTCTAAAACATAACAGAGCTGCCAAGTGTTTGCAATCCAGTATGTCCTACTGATCGAGTACAAGAACATACCGGAACAATCTCCTACGTTTCGTCTCTGGCTTTTTGTCGTAGCCAATATTCAATCAATCAAGAAATCTGCAAGAAAATCGGCAAGAAATCTGCGTTCAAAAGACTCCGGCTTATTAGTGATTCCTAGAGCCCCAAAAAAGTCTGCGGGCTATAGAGCGTTTTCCGTTCGGGCTCCAGTACTCTGGAATGCCCTCCCGGTAACAGTTCGAGATGCTACCTCAGTAGAAGCATTTAAGTCTCACCTTAAAACTCATCTGTATACTCTAACCTTTAAATAGACCTCCTTTTTAGACCAGTTGATCTGCCGCTTCTTTTCTTTCTCCTATGTCCCCCCTCCCTTGTGGAGGGGGTCCGGTCCGATGACCATGGATGAAGTACTGGCTGTCCAGAGTCGAGACCCAGGATGGACCGCTCGTCGGGACCCAGGATGGACCGCTCGCCTGTATCGGTTGGGGACATCTCTACGCTGCTGATCCGCTTGAGATGGTTTCCTGTGGACGGGACTCTCGCTGCTGTCTTGGATCCGCTTGAACTGAACTCTCGCGGCTGTGTTGGAGCCACTATGGATTGAACTTTCACAGTATCATGTTAGATCCGCTCGACATCCATTGCTTTCGGTCCCCTAGAGGGGGAGGGGGTTGCCCACATCTGAGGTCCTCTCCAAGGTTTCTCATAGTCAGCATTGTCACTGGCGTCCCACTGGATGTGAATTCTCCCTGCCGACTGGGTGTGAGTTTTCCTTGCCCTTTTGTGGGTTCTTCCGAGGATGTTGTAGTCGTAATGATTTGTGCAGTCCTTTGAGACATTTGTGATTTGGGGCTATATAAATAAACATTGATTGATTGAATATTTTAAAGTGTATCATTATGGTCCTCTTGGGATGGTTTCCTGCTGGCTCCGCTTTGGACTGGACTCTCGCTGCTGTGTTGGATCCATTATGGATTGAACTTTCACAGTATCATGTTAGACCCGCTCGACATCCATTGCTTTCCTCCTCTCCAAGGTTCTCATAGTCATCATTGTCACCGATGTCCCACTGGTTGTGAGTTTTCCTTGCCCTTATGTGGGCCTACCGAGGATGTCGTAGTGGTTTGTGCAGCCCTTTGAGACACTAGTGATTTAGGGCTATATAAGTAAACATTGATTGATTGATTGAAGTTGATGGGAACGCACAAGTGCAATTACTGCTGTCATGGCCAAATCTCTGAAACAACCAAAGAAACGTAAAGTTTTGCCTGAGGGAACAAAAAATGAAAAACGGAGCTTACCTGATATAAGGACAGTCAGGATCAACATTGCACCGACTTTCACTCGCTGGGGTGAGCTCAAAGATGAGGGATTTCAAATCTTAAAGCGATCACCTAGCCCAGGGGTGCCCACACTTTTTCTGCAGGCGAGCTACTTTTCAATTGACCAACTCAAGGGGATCTACCTCATTTATATATATCATTTATATTTATTTATTTATGAAAGAGACATTTTTGTAAACAAGTTAAATGTGTTTAATGATAATACAAGCATGTGTAACACATATAGATGTATTTCTTTCACAAAGACAAGAATATAAGTTGGTGTATTACCTGATTCTGATGACTTGCATTGATTGGAATCAGACAGTAATGATGATAACGCCCACATTTTCAAATGGAGGAGAAAAAAAGTGGTCCTTTCTGTACAATACCACATGAAAGTGGTTGGTTTTTGGCATCTAATTCATCCAGCTTCCATACACTTTACAAGAAAAACATTGGCGGCAAATTCCGTAGCTTGCTTGATTGACATTCACGGCACCCGAGGGTCTTGTGAGATGACGCTGGCTGCTGCCAGTTCATTATTATGAAAAAATGACAGAGAGGAAGGCGAGAAACACTTTTTATTTCAACAGACTTTCGCGCCGTCCCTTCCGTCAAAACTCTAAAGGCCGACTGCACATTTCCTATCTTCACAATAAAAGCCCTGCTTCATGCTGCCTGCGCTAACAAAATAAGAGTCTCGGAAAGCTGGCGTGCACAAGTGATGTGCACGCCAGCTTTCTGAGGGATCGCTTGTGCACGCCAGTTTTCCGAGACTCTGTGTTTAGTTAGCGCAGGCAGCATGAAGCAGGGCTTTTATTGTGAAGATAGGAAATGTGCAGTCGGCCTTTAGAGTTTTGACGGAAGGTACGGCGCGAGAGTCTGTTGAAATAAAAAGTGTTTCTCGCCTTCCTCTCGGTCATATTTTCATAATAATGATCTTGCAGCAGCCAGCGTCATCTCACAAGACCCTCCGGTACCGTGAATGTCACTTAAGTGACGTCTTGGTGAAGATTGATGATCACTCATTTTTAGGTCTATTTTTTTTAAAAAGCCTGGCTGGAGATCGACTGACACACCCCCCGCGGTCGACTGGTAGCTCGCCATCGACGTAATGGGCACCCCTGAGATACTTGATCAAATAAATCACACTTTTGGAATGGAATTAATCCTTATTAATCAGAGTATTACTCACTTGCATGATTCAAATTAAGTTTAAAAAGGCCCAAATTTGGACACTAATTTACTGTCAGAATGTTTTTTTTACGTTTTACTTTAATGCACGTGATTTAATTGCTCAAATCTTGTTAAGTTGTATCTAAAGTTCCTTCACAAGTTTATTTTGGAGCGAAATTCCTTCTCACTCATTCTTGCATACATGATGAGCAGTCTATCCGGAAAGTATTCACAGCGCTTAACTTTTTCCACATATTGTTATGTTACAACTTTATTCCAAAATGGAATACATTAAATCCATCCATCCATCATCTTCCGCTTATCCGAGGTCGGGTCGCGGGGGCAGCAGCCTAAGCAGGGAAGCCCAGACTTCCCTATCTCCAGCCACTTCGTCTAGCTCTTCCCGGGGGATCCCGAGGCGTTCCCAGGCCAGCCGGGAGACATAGTCTTTCCAACGGTTCCTGGGTCTTCCCCGTGGCCTCCTACCAGCTGGACGTGCCCTAAACACATCCCTAGGGAGGCGTTCGGGTGGCATCCTGACCAGATGCCCGAACCACCTCATCTGGCTCCTCTCGATGTGGAGGAGCAGCGGCTTTACTTTGAGTTCCTCCCGGATGGCAGAGCTTCTCACCCTATCTCTAAGGGAGAGCCCCGCCACCCGGCGGAGGAAACTCATTTCGGCCGCTTGTACCCGTGATCTTATCCTTTCGGTCATGACCCAAAGCTCATGACCATAGGTGAGGATGGGAACGTAGATCGACCGGTAAATTGAGAGCTTTGCCTTCCGGCTCAGCTCCTTCTTCACCACAACGGATCGATACAACGTCCGCATTACTGAAGACGCCGCACCGATCCGCCTGTCGATCTCACGATCCACTCTTCCCTCACTCGTGAACAAGACTCCTAGGTACTTGAACTCCTCCACTTGGGGCAGGGTCTCCTCCCCAACCCGGAGATGGCACTCCACCCTTTTCCGGGCGAGAACCATGGACTCGGACTTGGAGGTGCTGATTCTCATTCCGGTCGCTTCACACTCGGCTGCGAACCGATCCAGTGAGAGCTGAAGATCCCGGCCAGATGAAGCCATCAGGACTACATCATCTGCAAAAAGCAGAGACCTAATCCCTTGGCCACCAAACCGGAACCCCTCAACGCCTTGACTGCGCCTAGAAATTCTGTCCATAAACATTAAATCTTCTCATCAAAATTCTACAGACAGTACACCTCTGTGGAAAGTTACACCATGGCCATCCATCCATCCATCCATTTCCTACCACTTGTCCCTTTCGGGTTAGCGGGGTGTGCTGGAGCCTATCAACATTGGTATTCATCATTTTAGTTTTCCTGGAGGAACTCTCCTCAAGGAATCAAAGTACTATCTATCCATCCATCCATCCATCTAATCACTCGTGAATCAGGATGAACTTTTTGACAGACTTAATGTGTTAGTTGCCAGTGTATTTTAGTCCCAAAATGTTTTTTAGGCATGAATGTAGCCGCCCGAGTGAACTGAAGTCTGTTCGCACGGCAAATGCCGTAGGGTGCTAACCATCTATTGCATAATTACCGCTGCACAGTCATGCACCGTGAGATCAACCAAAGCCTTGGTTCACACCTAAAGCCTGATTTAGCAGCAGATTACAGTTAGGCGAGCACTGAGCATGAAAAGCAGACCCCAGGTCAGCACGGTCTGCTCCTGTTTCTCAAAAGAGTGAAGCACCAGCATGTGAATCAAGACTTAAACGTTTGGAAGCTTTGACCTGTTCTTACTCCCAACCTCACTCTCCTTTGTATTTATCCACACTGTGTCTTTTTCAATTATTGCAACTGACTCGTATAAAAGAATGTTCGTGTAAAACGGCAAACTTTGTGGACGATCACGGTTGTTTGGAAAGAAAATTGGTGTGAAATGCAGTTTGAAAGTTGAGCTTCTTTAGTCAACTACTTCTAAAAAAAAAAAAATGTGCCTGCTGGCACTAGTTTCCAGTGAAGAGGGCCTTCTCCTTCTGCTTAAACTATATGTAGTGAGTCTTATTCTGCTTTGTGTAGTTTTTTAAGTAAGAGACACTCCACCATTCTGTCGTTTCATCATTAATTGCCCACCTTTGTTGGAAACACGAAACACATAAACAGGTCTCTACTTTTCTGGCGGAGTGATACCTCATCAGCAAAAGTCCGATGGAAGAGGAAGTAAACAACAGTCAGTCATACAAAAATAACAATTTAAATTACATTAGCAAAAACGTTTTATCACAAAAAATTAATAATACACAAATCCACATACCTGTTTAGGAAACACATAAACAGGTCTCTACTTTTCTGGCGGAGTGATACCAGCGTAAAAACCATGTGTAATTATGACCAAACATTTCAAACATTCGATGCTCTAATCCTTACTTACAAAATTGTGCATACTTAAAACAACACAACACTTGTACCTACAACATTAATGTTTTAACTTTTAAAGTATTAGGAAACTTTAGAAAAAATATTTACACAAGAAACACACAGCAATGAAGAACTATTACCTCATCAGCAAAAGTCTGATAGAAGAGGAAGTAAATATCAATCAATCAATCAATCAATGTTTATTTATATAGCCCCAAATCACAAATGTCTCGAAGGACTGCACAAATCATTACGACTACAACATCCTCGGAAGAACCCACAAAAGGGCAAGGAAAACTCACACCCAGTGGGCAGGGAGAATTCACATCCAGTGGGACGCCAGTGACAATGCTGACTATGAGAAACCTTGGAGAGGACCTCAGATGTGGGCAACCCCCCCCGCCCCCCCCTCTAGGGGACCGAAAGCAATGGATGTCGAGCGGGTCTAACATGATACTGTGAAAGTTCGATCCATAGTGGCTCCAAGACAGCCGCGAGAGTTCAGTTCAAGCGGATCCAAGACAGCAGCGAGAGTCCCGTCCACAGGAAACCATCTCAAGCGGATCAGCAACGTAGAGATGTCCCCAACCGATACAGGCGAGCGGTCCATCCTGGGTCCCGACGAGCGGTCCATCCTGGGCCTCGACTCTGGACAGCCAGTACTTCATCCATGGTCATCAGACCGGACCACCTCCACAAGGGAGTGGGGGACATAGGAGAAAGAAAAGAAGCGGCAGATCAACTGGTCTAAAAAGGAGGTCTATTTAAAGGCTAGAGTATACAGATGAGTTTTAAGGTGAGACTTAAATGCTTCTACTGAGGTAGCATCTCGAACTGTTACCGGGAGGGCATTCCAGAGTACTGGAGCCCGAACGGAAAACGCTCTATAGCCCGCAGACTTTTTTGGGGCTCTAGGAATCACTTATAAGCCGGAGTCTTTTGAACGCAGATTTCTTGCCGGGACATATGGTACAATACAATCGGCAAGATAGGCTGGAGGTAGACCGTGTAGTATTTTATACGTAAGTAGTAAAACCTTAAAGTCACATCTTAAGTGCACAGGAAGCCAGTGCAGGTGAGCCGGTATAGGTATATATGTATGTATATATGTATATAAAGGTATATACAGTATAGGTATATATGTATGTATATATGTATATAAAGGTATATACAGTATAGGTATATATGTATGTATATATGTATATAAAGGTATATACAGTATAGGTATATATGTATGTATATATGTATATACAGGTATATACAGTATAGGTATATATGTATGTATATATGTATATAAAGGTATATACAGTACAGGCGTAATGTGATCAAACTTTCTTGTTCTTGTCAAAAGTCTAGCAGCCACATTTTGTACCAACTGTAACCTTTTAATGCTAGACATGGGGAGACCCCAAAATAATATGTTACAGTAATCGAGACGAGACGTAACAAACGCATGGATAATGATCTCGGCGTCTTTAGTGGACAAAATGGAGCGAATTTTAGCGATATTACGGAGATGAAAGAAGGCCGTTTTAGTACCGCTTTTAATGTGTGACTCAAAGGAGAGAGTTGGGTCGAAGATAATACCCAGATTTTTTACCGAGTCACCTTGTTTTATTATTTGGTTGTCAAATGTTAAAGTTGTATTATTAAATAGAGGTCGGTGTCTAGCAGGACCGATAATCAGCATTTCCGTTTTTTTGGCGTTAAGTTGCAAAAAATTAGCGGACATCCATTGTTTAATTTCATTAAGACACGCCTCCAGCTGACTACAATCCGGCGTGTTGGTCAGCTTTAGGGGCATGTAGAGTTGGGTGTCATCAGCATAGCAGTGAAAGCTATGCTAAATATCCGAAAAAACCGCAGAGTCACTTCCTGCACTGGACATCCGGTTCTTCAAAATAAAAGCAATACTTCAAAATAAAACATAACACCCTGTCTCGTTCAAAATATAGCGCAACAACATCACAGTATTACATATCGACATTTTCAGTTTGCAGGGATTTAGAAACACTGCTGATAGGCTTCTCTGTCATATTGACAGGGCTAACGGCGGCTTGAACCCACATAAATCCCACGTTAAAGCTGAACCAAAGGCTCTTTTAATTTGGGATGCGACAAAGAGCCTGGAAGGGGTATTATACCGAGTAGAATTCAAATAAAAGGATACGACCCATCTTACTTTTATCCTTGCATCTCAAGAAGGGAAGATGAAGAGGTTGTTTAGTAGGCTCCTCGTGTGCTTGGTACATGTCCTTGCTTTTGATCAGACGGATATTTTTGGCCGCATTCTTTTTCTCCTTCACTTCAGAAGTCCTCCATGTCTCCTGATCTCCAGTTTTATTCAATACTTTGTCTTTTTTAATTACTGAAAACAGAATGTTCGACAATGTCAGTAGTAGTCCAGAAACATTTAAACCATGACCGAGTTTGGAGGGGTTTTCCTCCGTACACCACATTGTTTTTTTTTTGTATTACATGTACTGCAGACCACCACAAAGACTTTATTTTTTGAAAAACTCTAGTCAATGGCTGCCTGGAGTCTTTGAACATCATGAATTTCTGAGTTCTCTCCCTGGAAATGCTTTCCATGGCCTTCATTGCAGTCACCGTTACAAACTGCTTGCTTTTTGGGTCTTTCTCAATTCTTTACATAACTAATATCGTCCTTGCGATCAAGTCTGTGACTTGAACATTGAGGAGTATTCCATGCTGAATTGATTTATTTTTTGCAGTGAAACGATGCCCTGATTTCTGAATGGTAAGTGCCATATTAGCTTTCACTGTTATGCTGATGACACCCAACTCTACATGCCCCTAAAGCTGACCAACACGCCGGACTGTAGTCAGTTGGAAGCGTGTCTTAATGAAATTAAACAATGGATGTCCGCTAACTTTTTGCAACTTAATGCCAAAAAAACGGAAATGCTGATTATCGGTCCTGCTAGACACCGACCTCTATTTAATAATACAACTTTAACATTTGACAACCAAATCATAAAACAAGGTGACTCTGTAAAAAATCTGGGTATTATCTTCGACCCAACTCTCTCCTTTGAGTCACACATTAAAAGCGTTACTAAAACGGCCTTCTTTCATCTCCGTAATATCGCTAAAATTCGCTCCATTCTGTCCACTAAAGACGCTGAGATCATTATCCATGCGTTTGTTACATCTCGTCTCGATTACTGTAACGTATTATTTTCGGGTCTCCCCATGTCTAGCATTAAAAGATTACAGTTGGTACAAAATGCGGCTGCTAGACTTTTGACAAGAACAAGAAAGTTTGATCATATTACGCCTGTACTGTATATACCTTTATATACATATATACATACATATATACCTATACTGTATATACCTTTATATACATATATACATACATATATACCTATACTGGCTCACCTGCACTGGCTTCCTGTGCACTTAAGATGTAACTTTAAGGTTTTACTACTTACGTATAAAATACTACACGGTCTAGCTCCAGCCTATCTTGCCGATTGTATTGTACCATATGTCCCGGCAAGAAATCTGCGTTCAAAAGACTCCGGCTTATTAGTGATTCCTAGAGCTCAAAAAAAGTCTGCGGGCTATAGAGCGTTTTCCGTTCGGGCTCCAGTACTCTGGAATGCCCTCCCGGTAACAGTTCGAGATGCTACCTCAGTAGATGCATTTAAGTCTCATCTTAAAACTCATCTGTATACTCTAGCCTTTAAATAGACCTCCTTTTTAGACCAGTTGATCTGCCGCTTCTTTTCTTTCTCCTATGTCCCCCCCTCCCTTGTGGAGGGGGTCCGGTCCGATGACCATGGATGAAGTACTGACTGTCCAGAGTCGAGACCCAGGATGGACCGCTCGTCGGGACCCAGGATGGACCGCTCGCCTGTATCGGTTGGGGACATCTCTACTCTGCTGATCCGCTTGAGATGGTTTCCTGTGGACGGGACTCTCACTGCTGTCTTGGAGCCACTATGGATTGAACTTTCACAGTATCATGTTAGACCCGCTCGACATCCATTGCTTTCGGTCCCCTAGAGGGGGGGGGTTGCCCACATCTGAGGTCCTCTCCAAGGTTTCTCATAGTCAGCATTGTCACTGGCGTCCCACTGGATGTGAATTCTCCCTGCCCACTGGGTGTGAGTTTTTCCTTGCCCTTTTGTGGGTTCTTCCGAGGATGTTGTAGTCGTAATGATTTGTGCAGTCCTTTGAGACATTTGTGATTTGGGGCTATATAAATAAACATTGATTGATTGATTGATACATTTGAAAAAACCGCATAGGGTTTGGTTGAAAAGACAGTTTTTTAAAATAAATAATACAGTTGCCTACTCAAAACTACTGTATTTGTTTTGACTTGTTCTTGGAGTAAAAATGTCACACGGACACTTTTGTGTGTGTGGTAGTGCCAGTCAAGATAATGCTGAGCTAGTCTAAAATACACATCGATTCAAATTTATTTTGACAGAGTTTCCACAAGCAAATGGCAATGATTCAAATGGCCGACACATTAAAATGTATTTTTTTAAATACCCCCGCGGTCCAAAAACTTCTGGATTGAAATTTTGTTGTTTTTTAGTCATTAGGTGAATTATACCATGTAGCATTTACTTATAGCGTTTTTGTGACACAGTTTTAAGTTCAATATTACACTGTTTTCTTTTTGTGTGTAAATGTGTACAATTGTTAAATATGTATAATCCGTACTGTTAAACTGATCACACAACATGGTTGCTTATATGACGGAAATAAACTTATTTCATTCGTTCATTGTGAGCTAGAATGTGTTTGTATTTGGTCACAGAATCCTTTAGAGAATAATTTTTCTAAGACCCTCAGATAACTTCAAAGGTGCCCATGTCCATCAAATGCTCTCTATGGAGTGGTGGCTCTTAACCCCCAAGACATCCGGAATCCAGGTTTGGATTTTAGGAGTGATAATAAAAAAATTAGCAACATCTGCTAGGAAGCCCTCACAGGTAGGAGTAGAGGATAGGGGTAGGAGGTCACCCGGGTAAAACTGATCAGAGGAATAATGTCAAGGAAAGATTGACTGGCCAGACTGACCAGCTCCAAGGCTAGAACTACAAAGAGTTAGGGTATTTGTGTAAAAGGTATAGGACAGTTGTTCAAGAAGATAGCAGAAAAGTATCCGGCCCATATGCTTTCTCCTGGAGCTGCAGTTCCAGTCTGAAGCTCGCTGAAACAAATAAAGCTTTTTCTTCGACGATTCCTCGTTGGTGACTCCTTGGCTCCTCACTCATCAAATATACAACAGTCATCCTACGTCAATTATTTGCAGTCAAGCAGCATGGATGTGCCCACCTACGGAGTCAGCCCACACATCGGCGTGGCCAACGCTCTTTAATCCTTTCTCGGTTTGTCGATCATACAATCCAACCAATAATCACAGTCGACTTAGTCAAACTCACGAGAAGGAATGCTAATATGCTGCCTTCCATTTACCTTGGACTTTCGAAGTCGAAGCTGGTAATGACGTCACAGTTCCAGCTACGATGTCAGAAATAAAGATGGCCACATCCACGAAAGCTATTTTTGCGTTTCCGTTGTTTGAGTACAAACAATTTATGGGAAAATATGCTCTCTTTCTGCAATCTTCAAACGCGGTGGATGAAGACGAAACACAGATGCTATTGCTAGTAATGTGTGGCGTATATACCGCATGAAATAAATGTAGTTTACACTATCAGCCACATACATTATATTGTGTTTGGCCGATTTACTGGGAGGGCAGCACGGTGGTGCAGGGGTTAGTGCATTTGCCTCACAATACCAAGGTCCTAGGTTCGATGCTGTGTGGAGTTTGCATGTTCTCCCCGTGACTGCGTCAACATAGCAGCAACAAGTTTGTCAGCGCTCGGTGACATTGTGGAGCTAAAACTAGTTTGACTGTGTTAGTGCTTTTAAGAACGATATCAGGACCTTTACTTAGTTAAATTTTAGGTCTGGAAATGTAGGTGGAGTATTGTTGGTGCTTCTTGTGTGTTTTTTTTAATTGGGTTTTATAAATGGATTAGAGGACCTCCCATTGACTCAACATTTGTATTTACCAGTTCCATTCATTTGAAAAAATAAATAAAAACTATATTTATATCTCTAATGATTGTGAACTATACATTTTTTAAAAAAGTGAAGTTCCCCTGTAAGAGCGTTTTACTTAATTTTAGTCACCAACTCTACATTGTACTAGGGTTGTACGGTATACCGGTATTAGTATAGTACTGCGATACTAATGAATCATATTCGGTACTATACCGCCTCGAAAAAAATACCGGTCCACTACGACTACGCACGCCCGTCATTGTCGAAACGTGTCATTGCTGGTTTACAAGCAGAGGAGCATGTTCGACAGTGCACAATCACGGAGTACTTACAAGCAGACACAGTGTGTAGTCAGAAAAGGGAGAACGGAGGCATTTTGGCTTAAAAAACGAATGATAAAATACTACACGGTCTAGCTCCAGCCTATCTTGCCGATTGTATTGTACCGTATGTCCCGGCAAGAAATCTGCGTTCAAAAGACTCCGGCTTATTAGTGATTCCTAGAGCCCCAAAAAAGTCTGCGGGCTATAGAGCGTTTTCCGTTCAGGCTCCAGTACTCTGGAATGCCCTCCCGGTAACAGTTCGAGATGCTACCTCAGTAGAAGCATTTAACTCTCACCTTAAAACTCATCTGTATACTCTAGCCTTTAAATAGACCTCCTTTTTAGACCAGTTGATCTGCCGCTTCTTTTCTTTCTCCTATGTCCCCCCCTCCCTTGTGGAGGGGGTCCGGTCCGATGACCATGGATGAAGTACTGGCTGTCCAGAGTCGAGACCCAGGATGGACCGCTCGTCGGGACCCAGGTTGGACCGCTCGCCTGTGTATCGGTTGGGGACATCTCTACGCTGCTGATCCGCTTGAGATGGTTTCCTGTGGACGGGACTCTCGCTGCTGTCTTGGATCCGCTTGAACTGAACTCTCGCGGCTATGGATTGAACTTTCACAGTATCATGTTAGACCCGCTCCACATCCATTGCTTTCGGTCCCCTAGAGGGGCGGGGGTTGCCCACATCTGAGGTCCTCTCCAAGGTTTCTCATAGTCAGCATTGTCACTGGCGTCCCACTGGATGTGAATTCTCCCTGCCCACTGGGTGTGAGTTTTCCTTGCCCTTTTGTGGGTTCTTCCGAGGATGTTGTAGTCGTAATGATTTGTGCAGTCCTTTGAGACATTTGTGATTTGGGGCTATATAAATAAACATTGATTGATTGATTGAAGTTATGACACTGAAACACCTGAAACTGAATAGCTAAACATGTTTCACGACACACGTGAAACATGACGCCGTTCCTTAATATAAACAAATGCAATGGGTGGATCTACACCTGACGTCCACAGTAATGATACTAAGTACAGGAGCGTAGATGATATTGCTTACTATTTATGACATCAATATTTTTTAGCGTCACAAAATCTTCTTTAGTTTTTTATAAAATGTATAATATGTTCATAAACTCAGGAAATAAATCTCGGACACATGAGGACGTTGAATATGACCAATATATGATCCTGGGTATCGGATTGATACCCAAATTTGTGGTGTCATCCAAAACTAATGTAAAGTATCAAACAACAGTAGAATAAGTGATTAGTACATTTTAACGGAAGTGAAGATAGAACATGTTAAAAGAGAATGTAAGCATATATTAAAAGTAAATAAACAAGTGGATTAATAATACATTTGTACAGCTTGTTCTTGATAATTTTAACACAATAATAGAATGGAAAATGACACAATATGTTACTGCATAAGTCAGGAACTAAATTAGGAACTTTTGTTATCTTACTTATTACTAAAAGACGATTGTCTCGTCTGTTCAATATTTTATTTAAGGACAAACCTGCAATAAGAAACATATGTTTAATGTACCTAAGACGTTGTGTTAAAATAAAGCCAATAATGCAATTGTATTTAGAAAAGTATCAAAAAGTACAGAGAAGTATCAAAATACTTTTTGGTACCGGTTACAAAATATTAGTATCAAGACAACACTACATTGTACTTTTAATTTTAGCATGAATTGTTTTTTGTCTCTTCTAGCTGAAACATGTAAAATTGAGAAAATGAAATACGATATTTTGGTTTCCTCCACATAGAAAGTCTTGTTTAAAGACATTGCAACATCCTTAGATGCATCATTTAAGAATTGCAAATTACATACTGCTTGTTTTCATTAAAAAAATAAAAACAAAACTGCTTTACAAGTCCTCCAAATTTTTATACAAATCTTATGAAGTAACATTAACTAGCTGCGTGGACGTATTTTACGACTTTTTGGTATTTTTACTTATTTTGTCAGCTGTATTATCTTGTCTCTAGTGGTTTAATGTTCTTGTATAAGCATTATGTCATCTACCTGGTTATGTCATCTACCTGGTTATGTCATCTACCTGGTTATGTCATCTACCTGGTTATGTCATCTACCTGGTTATGTCATCCACCTGGTTATTTATTCACCAATGCATGGACCTGTTAATGCACTTCTTCATTTCCACACGCGTTTCTCACGGGGAGAATTGCATGCAACGAGCTTGTTACTTTACCATGACTGCCACACACACACACACACACACACACACACACACACACACACACACACACACACACACACACACACACACACATTTTTGTATTTCGTATAATCTTGAGACCTCTGGAAAATAGCTACTTCTTTAGGACCACCCGTTCTACATATATGAAGATTTGTATTTAGAACATTATTAATATAATATGAAAAAGGTAAGCTTTTAATTTATTTATGTATTTATTTATAATTTGTTGGTAATGGGTTTTCAATCTTCATTATTTCACGTTATAACAGTATATCTCTTTGTAATTGTATCTTTTATTTTTTTATTTGATTAACTTTGGCCAAAGGGGGCGCATTTCAATTTCTTACACACACTTGTTATTTCATATGTTGGCCTAAGGTGGCACACTTAACATTTTTACACACACTTGTTATTTCATATGTTAGCCAGAGGGGGGGCACTTTTAAAACCGACACACAGTATATTTAAAACAATCCCTCCTTTTTGAGACCAACCCTAATTTTGATATATTTCACCACCAGGGGTGCAAATGAGAGATTCTCTGTTAGATGCAATGGTTTTCCATATGGGACCATGATTTTGGTCCTAACTTGTTCACCGGTCCTCATATGGACGGTACTTTTCCTTGTTGATGTCTCAAGAAGAGTAGAAATACAAGAACACACACACACATTTTTGTATTTCTTACAATCTTGAGACTTCCGGAAAATACCTACTTCTTTAGGACCACCCGTTCTACATATATGAAGATTTGTATTTAGAACATTATTAATATAATATGAAAAAGGTAAGCTTTTAATTTATTTATGTATTTATTTATATTTTTTTGGTAATGGGTTTTCAATCTTCATTATTTCACGTTATAACAGTATATCTCTTTGTACTTGTATCTTTTATTTTTTATTTGATTAACTTTGGCCAAAGGGGGCGCATTTCAATTTCTTACACACACTTGTTATTA
>NC_084615.1:688297-715797 GCF_033978795.1 Nerophis ophidion | reverse complement strand
GTGGCACACTCAACATTTTTACACACACTTGTTATTTCCTATGTTAGCCAGAGGGGGAGCACTTTTAAAACCGACACACAGTATATTTAAAAAAATCCCTCCTTTTTGAGACAAACCTAATTTTGATAGATTTCACCACCAGGGGTGCAAATGAGAGATTTTCTGTTAGATGCAATGGTTTTCCATATGGGGACCATGATTTTGGTCCTAACTTGTTCACCGGTCCTCATATGGACGGTACTTTTCCTTGTTGATGTCTCAAGAAGAGAAGAAATACAAGAACACACACACACACACACACACACACACACACATTTTTGTATTTCTTACAATCTTGAGACTTCCGGAAAATACTTACTTCTTTAGGACCACCCGTTCTACATATATGAAGATTTGTATTTAGAACATTAGTAATATAATATGAAAAAGGTAAGCTTTAAAATGTATGTTTTTATTTATTTATTATGTTTTGGTAATGGGTTTTCAATCTTAATTATTTCACGTTATAACAGTATATCTTTTTATACTTGTATTTTATTTATTTTTTTTGATTAACTTTGGCCAAAGGGGGCGCATTTCAACTTCTCACATACACTTATTATTTTATATGTTGGCCAAATGTGGCACACTTAACATTTTTACACACACTTGTTATTTCATATGTTAGCCAGAGGGGGAGCACTTTTAAAACCGACACACAGTATATTTAAAAAAATCCCTCCTTTTTGAGACCAACCCTAATTTTGATATATTTCACCACCAGGGGTGCAAATGAGAGATTCTCTGTTAGATGCAATGGTTTTCCACATTGGGACCATGATTTTGGTCCTAACTTGTTCACCGGTCCTCATATGGACGGTACTTTTCCTTGTTGATGTCTCAAGAAGAGTAGAAATACAACAACAACACACACACACACACTTTTTTGTATTTCTTACAATCCTGAGACTTCCGGAAAAAACCTACCTCTTTAGGACCACCCATTCTAGATATATAAAGATTTGTATTTACAACATTAGTAATATATACATACTATGCAAATATAAAAAAGGCAAGCTGTTAATTTATTTATTTATTTTAAATTTTTTGGGTAATGGGGTTTCAATCTTCATTATTGCAAGTTATAACAGTAAATCTCTTTATACTTGTTTTTAATTTATTTTAATTTGATTAACTTTGGCCAAAGGGGGCGCATTTCACTTGTTATTACATATGTTGGCCAGAGGTGGCGCACTTAACATTTTTACACACACTTGTTATTTCATATGTTAGCCAGAGGGGGAGCACTTTTAAACCTGACACACAGTATATTTAAAAAAAATCCCTCCTTTTTGAGACCAACCCTAATTTTGATATATTTCACCACCAGGGGTGCAAATGAGACTCAAATGCAAATTCTCTATTAGATGCAATGGTTTTTCCATATTGGGACCATGATTTTGGTCCTAACTTGTTCACCGGTCCTCATATGGACGGTACTTTTCCTTGTTGATGTCTCAAGAAGAGTAGAAGTACAACAACAACAACAACACACACACACACACACACACACACACACACACACACTTTTTTGTATTTCTTACAATCCTGAGACTTCCGGAAAAAACCTACCTCTTTAGGACCACCCGTACTAGATATATAAAGATTCGTATTTACAACATTAGTAATATATACATACTATGCAAATACAAAAAAGGTAAGCTGTTAATTTATTTATTTATTTTTTATTTTTTTGGTAATGGGTTTTCAATCTTCATTATTGCAAGTTATAACAGTAAATCTCTTTATACTTGTTTTTAATTTTTCTTATTTGATTAACTTTGGCCAAAGGGGGCGCATTTCACTTGTTATTACATATGTTGGCCAGAGGTGGCGCACTTAACATTTTTACACACACTTGTTATTTCATATGTTAGCCAGAGGGGGAGCACTTTTAAAACCGACACACAGTATATTTAAAAAAATCCCTCCTTTTTGAGACCAACCCTAATTTTGATATATTTCACCACCAGGGGTGCAAATGAGAGATTCTCTGTTAGATGCAATGGTTTTCCTTATTGGGACCATGATTTTGGTCCTAACTTGTTCACCGGTCCTCATATGGACGGTACTTTTCCTTGTTGATGTCTCAAGAAGGGTAGAAATACAAGAACACACACACACACACACACATTTTTGTATTTCTTACAATCTTGAGACTTCCGGAAAATACTTACTTCTTTAGGACCAGCCGTTCTACATATATGAAGATTTGTATTTAGAACATTAGTAATATAATATGAAAAAGGTAAGCTTTAAAATGTATGTTTTTATTTATTTATTATGTTTTGGTAATGGGTTTTCAATCTTCATTATTTCACGTTATAACAGTATATCTCTTTATACTTGTATTTTATTTATTTTTTTTTGATTAACTTTGGCCAAAGGGGGCGCATTTCAACTTCTCACATACACTTATTATTTTATATGTTGGCCAAATGTGGCACACTTAACATTTTTACACACACTTGTTATTTCATACGTTAGCCAGAGGGGGAGCACTTTTAAAAGCGACACACGGTATATTTAAAAAAATCCCTCCTTTTTGAGACCAACCCTAATTTTGATATATTTCACCACCAGGGGTGCAAATGAGAGATTCTCTGTTAGATGCAATGGTTTTCCATATTGGGACCATGATTTTGGTCCTAACTTGTTCACCGGTCCTCATATGGACGGTACTTTTCCTTGTTGATGTCTCAAGAACAGTAGAAATACAAGAACACACACACACATTTTTGTATTTCTTACAATCTTGAGACTTCCGGAAAATACCTACTTCTTTAGGACCACCCGTACTAGATATATAAAGATTTGTATTTACAACATTAGTAATATATACACACTATGCAAATATAAAAAAGCAAGCTGTTAATTAATTTTTTTGGTAATGGGTTTTCAATCTTCATTATTGCAAGTTATAACAGTAAGTCTCTTTATACTTGCTTTTAATTTTTTTTATTTGATTAACTTTGGCCAAAGGGGGCGCATTTCACTTGTTATTACATATGTTGGCCAGAGGTGGCGAACTCAACATTTTTACACACACTTGTTATTTCATATGTTAGCCAAAGGGGGAGCACTTTTAAAACCGACACACAGTATATTTAAAAAATCCCTCCTTTTTGAGACCAACCCTAATTTTGATATATTTCACCACCAGGGGTGCAAATGAGACTCAAATGCAAATTCTCTATTAGATGCAATGGTTTTTCCATATGGACGGTACTTTTTCTTGTTGATGTCTCAAGAAGGGTACAAATACAAGAACACACACACACACACACACATTCTTGTATTTCCTACCTTCTTGAGACCTTTGGAAAAACCTACCCGTCTAGGACAACCCGTACTAGATATATAAAGATTTGTATTTACATTATTAGTAATATATACATACAATGCAAATATAAAAACAGTAAGCTTTTATTTATTTTTTAATTCTTTCTTGGTAATGGGTTTATTAATCTTCATTATTTTATGTTATAACAGTGTGTCTGTATACTTGTTTTTAATTTTTTCAAATGTTATTAACTTTGGCCAAAGGGGGCGCATTTCAATTTCTTACACACACTTGTTATTTCATATGTTGGCCAGAGGTGGCGCACTTAAAATTGTTACACACACTTGTTATTTCATATGTTAGCCCGAGAGGGAGCACTTTTAAAACCGACACACAGTCAATTTTAAAAATCCCTCCTTTTTGGGACCAACCCTCATTTTGATGGATATCACCACCAGGGGTGCAAATGAGAGATTCTCTATTAGATGCAATGGTTTTCCGTATTGGGACCATGATTTCAGTCATCATATGGACGGTATTTTTCCTTATTGGTGTCTCATGAAGGGTAGAATACAACAACACACACACACACACACACACACACACACACACACACACACACACACACACACACACACATTGGCGCTGCGGGAATTGGCGACTCATTAACCCTGGCACTGTCATGCATCCCTGATTGATTGATACAGATAGCACGGGAGGAGAAGCATTCCCTTCCCTTTTTCTACAGCAGTGTTTTTCAACACCACCAGCAGAAATCTTTAAAAAACAAAACTCAGTTGACAGTAAAATGTCGCAATTGTTGGATATGAATTTAAAGCATAACCAAGCATGCATCACTATAGGTCTTGTCTCAAAGTAGGTGTACTGTCACCACCTGTCACATCACGCTCTGACTTATTTTGAGTTGTTTGCTGTTTTCCTGTGTAGTGTTTTAGTTCTCGTCTTGCGCTCCTATTTTGGTGGCTTTTTCTCTTTTCTAGGATTTTCCTGTGGTAGTTTCATGTCTTCCTTTGTTGATTGTCATTTCATGTTCGGATGTAGATTGTGGACGCCGTCTTTGCTCCACAGTAAGTCTTTGCTGTCGTCCAGCATTCTGTTTTTGTTTACTTTGTAGCCAGTCCAGTTTCAGTTTCGTTCTGCATAGCCTGTCCTAAGCTTCAATGCCTTTTATTAAGGGCCCTCACCTTTTGTTTAATTTTGGTTAAAGCATTAATACCTTTTCTGACCTGCACCCTGCCTCCCGCTGTCGCCTGCGTATTATGATCCCCACAAACCATGTTCCCCACGTCTACGAAACAATTAGCTACCTGCTGCTAACTACTGATATGAAAGAGTATTACATGGTTACAAAGGTTATAGAGCAGGGGTGCCCATTATGTCGATCGCGAGCTACCAGTCAACCGCGGGGGGTGTGTCAGTCGATCTCCAGCCAGGCTTTTAAAAAAAATAGACCTAAAAATGAGTGATCATCAATCTTCACCAAGACGTCACTTAAATGACATTCACGGTACCGGAGGGTCTTGTGAGATGACGCTGGCTGCTGCCAGATCATTATTATGAAAATATGACCGAGAGGAAGGCGAGAAACACTTTTTATTTCAACAGACTCTCGCACCGTACCTTCCGTCAAAACTCTAAAGGCCGACTGCACATTTCCTATCTTCACAATAAAAGCCCTGCTTCATGCTGCCTGCGCTAACTAAATACAGAGTCTCGGAAAACTGGCGTGCACAAGCGATCCCTCAGAAAGCTGGCGTGCACATCACTTGTGCACGCCAGCTTTCCGAGACTCTTATTTTGTTAGCGCAGGCAGCATGAAGCTGGGCTTTTACTGTGAAGATAGGAAATGTGCAGTCGGCCTTTAGAGTTTTGACGGAAGGGATGGCGCGAAAGTCTGTGGAAATAAAAAGTGTTTCTCGCCTTCCTCTCTGTCATTTTTTCATAATAATGAACTGGCAGCAGCCAGCGTCATCTCACAAGACCCTCGGGTGCCGTGAATGTCAATCAAGCAAGCTACGGAATTTGCCGCCAATGTTTTTCTTGTAAAGTGTACGGAAGCTGGATGAATTAGATGCCAAAAACCAACCACTATTACCAACTTCGTCACGTCCGTTGTGTCCTGAGCGAGACACTTCACCCTTGCTCCTGATGGGTGCTGGTTAGCGCCTTGCATGGCAGCTCCCTCCATCAGTGTGTGAATGTGTGTGTGAATGGGTAAATGTGGAAGTAGTGTCAAGGGGCTTTGAGTACCTTGAAGGCAGAAAAGCGCTATACAAGTACAACCTATTTATCCATCCATCCATCCATCCATCCATCCATCCATCATCTTCCGCTTATCCGAGGTCGGGTCGCGGGGGCAACAGCCTAAGCAGGGAAACCCAGACTTCCCTCTCCCCAGCCACTTCGTCTAGCTCTTCCCGGGGGATCCCGAGGCGTTCCCAGGCCAGCCGGGAGACATAGTCTTCCCAACGTGTCCTGGGTCTTCCCCGTGGCCTCCTACCAGCTGGACGTGCCCTAAACACCTCCCTAGGGAGGCGTTCGGGTGTCATCCTGACCAGATGCCCAAACCACCTCATCTGGCTCCTCTCGATGTGGAGGAGCAGCGGCTTTACTTTGAGTTCCTCCCGGATGGCAGAGCTTCTCACCCTATCTCTAAGGGAGAGACCTGGAAACTCATTTGGGCCGCTTGTACCCGTGATCTTATCCTTTCGGTCATGACCCAAAGCTCATGACCATAGGTGAGGATGGGAACGTAGATCGACCGGTAAATTGAGAGCTTTGCCTTCCGGCTCAGCTCCTTCTTCACCACAACGGATCGATACAAAGTCCGCATTACTGAAGACGCCGCACCGATCGTAGGACTCAAGGTTGGCAAGTATGCTGCGTATATGTACATCATTTATCCATATAATTGTCGCGACGCGGAGTCGAACCCACGTTTCCTCGGCAGTTGGAGCTGCATGCGTCTCTGCTGACAGTGCGCCAAGAAGCGCCTCTGCTTACAGCGCGCTCAGACACGCCCTAGTTCGTGCTGAGCGCAGCACACCCACACAGCAACGAGCCTGCACCCAAACAAGAATCAACTCACCTGGACTTGATGAAAGGGAGCAGCATAAAGACAAGCAGACCCGAGGAACCTTTGCCAGACCGTCGCTAACCATCCCGTAAGCATCACGTCTGGCATTCCCTTCCCCGTGATTTCCTCGCCTTTGCTTTGTTCTCTCTCCGTGTATCCCCTGGTTCATGTTCCTTTGTGTTTTCACAGTGACTCCCCTATCTTCCGTGACCGTGCCAAATCACTCGATATTCATCCGGATTCCTGACTGCCCTCCTCGATCCACGAGCATCCCTGCTCGTACCCAGACCACGCTGCCTCGCTCATGCCCACGGCCTCTTGCCTGTCCACCAACTGCCACCTAGCCTTGCCCCTTGTGATTCCACGAAAGATTCAATCAACACTCGCGGACATTCACCCTTGGTAACATTTACATTAATAATATTACACATAGTGTCAGAGTTGCCACTGACAGTTTGTTTGTGTTTTAGCTTCTCCTCTGTGTTTAGTATTTCCTGTCCTTAGTTCCTGTCTAGTGCTCTTATTTTGGTTTAGCTTCCTGTTTGTCCGTCCTGTTTTCACTCAGCTGCGGCTGATTGGCATCTGGTCACACATGATGTCAATCAGCCAGCTCCTATTTTTTTTGTTCTTC
Source organism: Nerophis ophidion (assembly GCF_033978795.1). Classification (NCBI taxonomy): domain Eukaryota; kingdom Metazoa; phylum Chordata; class Actinopteri; order Syngnathiformes; family Syngnathidae; genus Nerophis; species Nerophis ophidion. The sequence continues at coordinate 708,747 of NC_084615.1, read as the reverse complement.
CAGTCAGGGCTGGATCATTGTATTGTCATCCGAACTTGTCGTTGCTATATGTTGCGCTTGTCGTGTCTGTGATTCTTTTCAGCTATTACCTGTCATGCTACATTTTGTCCTGGTCGTTGTAGCGGTAAGCTGTTCTTGTTAGCCATTGGTTATTTCCAGTTTTTCTGTTTGCTATCCTCTAGCTTCCATGCTAAAGTTCCTTTTTGTTTTCTAGCTTCCAGTGCTAGCTCCCTTAGTTTGTTATTCCACCCACATGCGTGCTTTTTGTTTGTTCTTGTTCTATTATTTATATTAAATAATGTCCTCATATTCTGAGACTGCCTGCGTCTCTGCATCTTGGAGTTCAACAACAAATAACCCTGACACATCAATCAATCGATCAATCAATGTTTATTTATATAGCCCCAAATCACAAATGTCTCAAAGGACTGCACAAATCATTACGACTACAACATCCTCGGAAGAACCCACAAAAGGGCAAGGAAAACTCACACCCAGTGGGCAGGGAGAATTCACATTCAGTGGGACGCCAGTGACAATGCTGACTATGAGAAACCTTGGAGAGGACCTCAGATGTGGGCAACCCCCCCCCCTCTAGGGGACCGAAAGCAATGGATGTCGAGCGGGTCTAACATGATACTGTGAAAGTTCAATCCATAGTGGCTCCAAGACAGCAGTGAGAGTCCCGTCCACAGGAAACCATCTCAAGCGGATCAGCAGCGTAGTCCACATTCATACACATAGAATAGCATACACACGCCACGTATTCATCAAAGGTTTAAAATAAACCTTGAAAACCGCAGTTCTGCCCTGGTTGTCGGCTCCTTCCCTTCTCTGAACACAACAACAAAGCAATATTCGGTGTTGACAGCTAGAATTTTTGTGGACATGAAAAGAGCTATAAGGATTATTCATAAAGTAGATTACTTAGAGCACACTAACATTTTATTTATTAACTCTGGACTATTGAAACTACAGGAGCTAGTAAAGCTACAGACATTGTGTGTCATGTTTAAGGCTAGAAGTAAAATATTATCAGCAAATTTACAAAAAATGTTTCTCATCACTTCTGAGACTACGGAGCATAGAAGAAAAGGTCATTTCAAACAACAATATTCAAGGACAACTTTAAAACAAATGTGTACATCAGTGGTGGGGGGAAAATTGTGGAATTCTCTTTACAACGAGATAAAAAACTGTAAAAATATATTCCAATTGAAAAATATATAAAGCTAGAACAATAAGATCATATGGACAGCAATAAGTGTTTACATTTTGTTTTTTATTTATTATTTCACTTATTTTTTGTCTGCTTTTGTATTTGCTCCGTATCATTCCGTGAGGTGTATATTATATTATTACTATTATTTTCTTGGTTTGGTTTGTACTTTATGAAGTTTTGCACTTGTTGTGTTTTTTGTTTTTGATTGTTTCATGACATTTGGATATATGTGTCGGCTTAAAGGATATTCATGAAGTAAGATAATGTTTTATGTATTGTACCGTATGTCCAGGCAAGAAATCTGCCTTCAAAAGACTCCGGCTTATTAGTGATTCCTAGAGCTCAAAAAAAGTCTGCGGGCTATAGAGCGTTTTCCGTTCGGGCTCCAGTACTCTGGAATGCCCTCCCGGTAACAGTTCGAGATGCTACCTCAGTAGAAGCATTTAAGTCTCATCTTAAAACTCATCTGTATACTCTAGCCTTTAAATAGACCTCCTTTTTAGACCAGTTGATCTGCCGCTCCTTTTCTTTCTCCTATGTCCCCCCCTCCCTTGTGGAGGGGGTCCGGTCCGATGACCATAGATGAAGTACTGACTGTCCAGAGTCGAGACCCAGGATGGACCGCTCGTCGGGACCCAGGATGGACCGCTCGCCTCTATCGGTTGGGGACATCTCTACGCTGCTGATCCGCTTGAGATGGTTTCCTGTGGACGTGACTCTCACTGCTGTCTTGGAGCCACTATGGATTGAACTTTCACAGTATCATGTTAGACCCGCTCGACATCCATTGCTTTCGGTCCCCTAGAGGGGGGGGGTTGCCCACATCTGAGGTCCTCTCCAAGGTTTCTCATAGTCAGCATTGTCACTGGCGTCCCACTGGATGTGAATTCTCCCTGCCCACTGGGTGTGAGTTTTCCTTGCCCTTTTGTGGGTTCTTCCGAGGATGTTGTAGTCGTAATGATTTGTGCAGTCCTTTGAGACATTTGTGATTTGGGGCTATATAAATAAACATTGATTGATTGATTGGTGTCAAAGGGGGCAGGAAATCATAAGATTTTCTTCATCCTGCTCCTTCTCAGGAATTGTGTGAATTTAAATTGTATAATTGTGATATAATTACTTATCGTTCTAAATGCACATCAATGAATGAAATAAATAAAAAAAATGAAAATGAAATGAAATATTGATGTTAAATAAATCTTTTTTTGTGAAGAAATGTTTTGAATGAAGTTGATGAATCCAGATGGATCTCTATTATAATCCCCAAAGAGGACACTTTAAGTTGATGATTACTTCTATGTGTAGAAATATTTATTTATAATTGAATCACTTGTTTATTTTTCAACAAGTTTTTAGTTATTTTTATATCTTTTTTCCAAATAGTTCAAGAAAGACCACTACGAATGAGCAATATTTTGCACTGTTATACAATTTAATAAACCAGAAACTGATGACATAGTGCTGTATTTTACTTAAATAAATAAATAAATGGGTTGTACTTGCATAGCGCTTTTCTACCTTCAAGGTACTCAAAGCGCTTTGACACTACTTCCACATTCACACACACATTCACACACTGATGGAGGGAGCTGCCATGCAAGGCGCCAACCAGCACCCATCAGGAGCAAGGGTGAAGTGTCTTGCTCAGGACACAACGGACGTGACAAGGTTGGTTCTAGGTGGGATTTGAACCAGTGACCCTCGGGTTGCGCACGGCCACTCTCCCACTGCGCCACGCCGTCCCTTTTGGAGTCTCGGGGGTTTAAACCGAATGAAAACAAGTGGGAAACATTTAAAAACACAAATTTTGACACAAAAAGGCACAGAGCTGCCACTTCAGTGGTACCATTTTACATACAGCTACAGATACGTTGTATCGATCCGTTGTGGTGAAGAAGGAGCTGAGCCGGAAGGCAAAGCTCTCAATTTACCGGTCGATCTACGTTCCCATCCTCACCTATGGTCATGAGCTTTGGGTCATGACCGAAAGGATAAGATCACGGGTACAAGCGGCCCAAATGAGTTTGGGTCTCTCCCTTAGAGATAGGGTGAGAAGCTCTGCCATCCGGGAGGAGCTCAACGTAAAGCCGCTGCTCCTCCACATCGAGAGGAGCCAGATGAGGTGGTTCGGGCATCTGATCAGGATGCCACCCGAACGCCTCCCTAGGGAGGTGTTTAGGGCACGTCCAGCTGGTAGGAGGCCACGGGGAAGACCCAGGACACGTTGGGAAGACTATGTCTCCCGGCTGGCCTGGGAACGCCTCGGGATCCCCCGGGAAGAGCTAGACGAAGTGGCTGGAGATAGGGAAGTCTGGGCTTCCCTGCTTGGGCTGCTGCCCCCGCGACCCGACCTCGGATAAGCGGAAGATGATGGATGGATGGATGGATGGATACAGCTACAAAAGTAAAATGAAATGAATAACTAAAAAACAGTAATAAATAATACATGTATCTTTTATTGGCACATTTCATTATTGACATCTAATTTCTATTCTATCATTTCAACATGATCTTGTTTTATTGCCAATTTCATCCAAGATCTTACTTATTGTTGTGTATTGAGCTGTTTTTCTCTTTAAATATGGCTTCAAGCACACATTTATGTCATCCTGGCACTCTTAGCTATTTCTTCTTTATGTCTTTTGTTCAACCAAAAATGCTTTGCTCTGATTAAGGGGTACTTGAATTAAAAAAAATCTTCACAGGGGGTACATCACTGAAAAAAGGTGGAGAACCACTATTCCATCCTCCCTCCCTTACTCCGAAGCCCTGTCTCTCTTTCTGCTTTACCTCTGCACTCCTGCTCGTTCTCTCTCTCTCCCTCCCTTCCACTTTGCTTCAGCATCTCAGAGCCACCAGCTGCAAGCAAGCAGGCAGGCGGGCAGCATCGTCACTGAGGGGTGAGACACGCTTTTCACACACTGAGGGGCACACACCCGCACGGGGAGGATTGGTGTATACAACAGTAGGTACCGTGCCCGGCGGCTGCTTCCTGACCTGTCGCAAGGAGAGGTCCTCTGCTCGCGGCTCCACGTCCGCTTCAGTCCTCTAAGCGCCACCCATTTGCAACCCCCTCCCGCCCACTTTGAGCGCTGCCTGGTGCTGCGGATGCTGAGGGGCTCGCCGGAATGACCCTGAAGAGGAGGAGACACCAGGAGATGTGTTCAATAGGGCTGCCGGCTCGGAGCACCGCTTGATCCTTCATCCTGGAAAGAAAAAAGGGGGCACATGCATGCCCATGTAGGAGGGCATGACTCTATGAAGCGACGGTCCTCATCAATCAGACCGGACCAAAAGACATCTACCGAGAAACTCGAAGGTAGGATATGCATCGTATTGGTCGGTGTTGGGAGAGAAATCACACAAGTAAGCTTGTTTGCTTTTTTGCTGAAAGTGTGTGTGTGTGTGTGTGTGTGTCCTGTTCGGCTGTGCTGCCATTGATTAGAAGACAGAGGGGTCTGTGGATGAGCAATATGGCAGCCTGATAATGGAAAATGTCTCCTGGAGGACATGGTCCAAAATCCATCATACACTCTGAGGATAGTCAGTGGGGATTGATGATGTTACATGAGAGCGGTGGCGTAAGGGAAGAAAAGGGTCTGTGGCATTTCCTATAATTCATGTCTTTTGGGCTTCCGCTGTAGTCCTTTTTGTTTTGGCATTCACATATTGTGGCAGACAAAGTGAAGTCCGCATGTACACACGCTGAGTAATTGTCACATTTGCTCGAATGAATAAAGTAACTTTTTCCCAACGCTGCCTCTGCAGGATTAAGAAAGAAAAGGCCACAGGCTCTCCCTCCAAATTCCCCTCTAATACACTCAGGCTCGTTACATGGCTGCAAAACGGTTACTGCGCTTTTCATTTTCAGTAGATGTCAAAAACAGAGAGGGCAGCAATCCCAAAGTGCATTTCAGAGATTGGCTCAGGGGTAGATGTGCTTATTCAGTGGTGCCTGTGGCCGAGAGAGATGAGCTGTCCGCTACTGTTGCACGGAGCATACATCACCGCGTGCCGGCCTGTGGACCCGGGAGGAATCAGCAGAAGGAAAGCCATTACTTAGATGACCGGGCTTCTCTGATCCCATCATGTGGCGAGGCGGGTTACGGAGACGGCGGACACAAGCGGATGCGGGGAACGAGACAGGTAGAGATAGTCAATCAATGTTTATCAATCAATGTTTATTTATATAGCCCCAAATCACAAATGTCTCAAAGGACTGCACAAATCATTACGACTACAACATCCTCGGAAGAACCCACAAAAGGGCAAGGAAAACTCACACCCAGTGGGCAGGGAGAATTCACATCCAGTGGGATGCCAGTGACTATGAGAAACCTTGGAGAGGACCTCAGATGTGGGCAACCCCCCCCCCTCTAGGGGACTGAAAGCAATGGATGTCGAGCGGGTCCAACATGATACTGTGAAAGTTCAATCCATAGTGGCTCCAAGACAGCAGTGAGAGTCCCGTCCACAGGAAACCATCTCAAGCGGATCAGCAGCGTAGAGATGTCCCCAACCGATACAGGCGAGCGGTCCATCCTGGGTCCCGACGAGCGGTCCATCCTGGGTCTCGACTCTGGACAGTCAGTACTTCATCCATGGTCATCGGACCGGACCCCCTCCACAAGGGAGGGGGGGACATAGGAGAAAGAAAAGAAGCGGCAGATCAACTGGTCTAAAAAGGAGGTCTATTTAAAGGCTAGAGTATACGGATGAGTTTTAAGATGAGACTTATAGATAGATAGAACACTCTCTTTAATGCCGTGATTTATTCGACGTTCAGAATGCCAGAAATATCAATATGTTTCATGGCAAGCTTTGTTTCAGAGGGAAAAAAAGGTGGCGGGGATCGTGAAAACAGTAAAGTAGATCTCGAGAAGCCAGTCGAGGCGACGGTAGGCAGGCTGCAAAGTGACGTGGGCGGCGTCCTCAGGTCGATTTGATGCTCTTTTTTTCGCAGGCGTAGCAAAGTATTGAAAGCCACTACACGTGGGTCTGAAGGACTACATAAACATTTGTTTTAGCCATCCATGGATGGATGCATGGGCTTCTATCCCCAACACAAACAATCATGGACAAGTACTAATTCCAAGGCATACAAACGGCGGTCCCGGTCGACCCAGTTTACTCATTGGCGAGCACATGGAATTGGGGAACTAACTGTGGTCAAGCATGTGCCAAAATGTACAAACAGGATGTCGTGGTGCAGGATATGTGAGAACTGATTGAAAGGTAAATGGCAAAATTAAAAAAAAAAGGATATGATTCCGCCCTGCGATGAGGTGGCGACTTGTCCAGGGTGTACCCTGCCTTCCGCCCGATTGTAGCTGAGATAGGCGCCAGCGCCCCCCGCGACCCCGAAACGGAATAAGCGGTAGAAAATGGATGGATGGAAATGATTCCCTCCTGATTTTGTGTGTTTACCTTTTCATGAGGAAAACTTTTTTTATGTTAGGACCAACAAAATGTAAATAATATAGAAAAAACATCCCATCCATCCATCCATTTTCTACCGCTTAGGGTCGCGGGGGGCGCTGGCGCCTATCTCAGCTACAATCGGGCGGAAGGCGGGGTACACCCTGGACAAGTCGCCACCTCATCGCAGACATCAGCTATTCTGCCGCACCAAATCACGCAAATTCAAGCAATTACATCAAATTATTCACACATTTTAACCAATCACGGTCATTTTTGCCAATGGAATTTCTTGTATTAAAACTTTTATCCTGCACTACCATGAGCTAATGCAACAATATTTTGTTTTTAGCCGTACTGTAAAGTTCAAATTTGAATTACAAGAAAAAGGAAGTCTAAGTCTGGGTCTAAAACAGCAACTGTCTAATCAACAGTCATAGTTTCTTGCAAGGGAGTAGGTTTGATTTTGAGATTGGTGAGGACACAAAAGTGCTCAAAAGTTACCTATTTTTTTTAATTTTTTTTTTAACATTAGCAATCATAGTTTCACGTCATGCAGATGTTATAAGGTAAAGTAACTAAAATAAAAGCAAAGGAGACAACTTGGAAGAGTTCTCATCTTTACTCTTTAGTGTAGGGCTGTAGTGCATCATACTGTCAATCAACATAGCCTACTGTCCATCATCAATCAATCAATCAATGTTTACTTATATAGCCCTAAATCACTAGTGTCTCAAAGGGCTGCACAAACCACCACGACATCCTCGGTGGGCCCACATAAGGGCAAGGAAAACTCACACCCAGTGGGACGTCGGTGACAATGATGACTATGAGAACCTTGGAGAGGAGGAAAGCAATGGATGTCGAGCGGGTCTAACATGATACTGTGAGAGTTCAATCCATAATGGATCCAACACAGTCGCGAGAGTCCCGTTCACAGCGGAGCCAGCAGGAAACCATCCCAAGCGGAGGCGGATCAGTATCGCAGGGATGTCCCCAGCCGATACACAGGCAAGCAGTACATGGCCACCGGATCGGACCGGACCCCCTCCACAAGGGAGAGTGGGACATAGAAGAAAAAGAAAAGAAACGGCAGATCAACTGGTCTAAAAAGGGAGTCTATTTAAAGGCTAGAGTATACAGATGAGTTTTAAGGTGAGACTTAAATGCTTCAACTGAGGTGGCATCTCGAACTGTTACCGGGAGGGCATTCCAGAGTACTGGAGCCCGAACGGAAAACGCTCTATAGCCCGCAGACTTTTTTTGGGCTTTGGGAATCACTAACAAGCCGGAGTCCTTTGAACGCAGATTTCTTGCCGGGACATATGGTACAATACAATCGGCAAGATAGGATGGAGCTAGACCGTGTAGTATTTTATACGTAAGTAGTAAAACCTTAAAGTCACATCTTAAGTGCACAGGAAGCCAGTGCAGGTGAGCCAGTATAGGTATATATGTATGTATATATGTATATAAAGGTATATACAGTATAGGTATATATGTATGTATATATGTATATAAAGGTATATACAGTATAGGTATATATGTATGTATGTATATATGTATATAAAGGTATATACAGTATAGGTATATATGTATGTATATATGTATATAAAGGTATATACAGTATAGGTATATATGTATGTATATATGTATATAAAGGTATATACAGTATAGGTATATATGTATGTATATATGTATATAAAGGTATATACAGTATAGGTATATATGTATGTATATATGTATATAAAGGTATATACAGTACAGGCGTAATATGATCAAACTTTCTTGTTCTTGTCAAAAGTCTAGCAGCCGCATTTTGTACCAACTGTAATCTTTTAATGCTAGACATGGGGAGACCCGAAAATAATACGTTACAGTAGTCGAGGCGAGACGTAACAAACGCATGGATAATGGTATATTAATGCAATACAACATTGTAAATAAACATACATGAACTGTAATAATCTTTTCCCCAACTTGTGTTTAAATCACTCGCAATTTTTCCCTTCATCTACTTCTTTCTACTGCTGCTTTTGTACTGTAAATATGTTACATGAAACTAAAAAAAAATAAAACGGAAAGGTGAAATCGGGCGATCTGATTGGCTGTTAACCGTGGTTTAAATAATGAGCACGGCTACTATTCTAAAGCCTGATCACAGTGTAGGCTATCACTCCGCCTCAGGCACGCATGACTGGTATGAATGGAAGTTTTGTCATGTATCCATGACAACGGACTGATGCAGTCCGTAGAAAAAGACAGCTGATTTTTTTGCGATGTTAAAAAACGGACTAAAGTAGTTGAAGTCACATGTTTAAGGTTAACTTTGACCTCCGAGGAGGATTAACAATGGTAGAGGGACGGCGTGGCGCAGTGGGAGAGTGGCCGTGCGCAACCCGAGGGTCACTGGTTCAAATCCCACCTAGAACCAACCTCGTCACGTCCGTTGTGTCCTGAGCAAGACACTTCACCCTTGCTCCTGATGGGTGCTGGTTGGCGCCTTGCATGGCAGCTCCCTCCATCAGTGTGTGAATGTGTGTGTGAATGGGTAAATGTGGAAGTAGTGTCAAAGCGCTTTGAGTACCTTGAAGGTAGAAAAGCGCTATACAAGTACAACCCATTTATCATTTAGAGGGGACTGAGCATTGACTTTCACCTGGAAAAAAGCGGAGGAAAAGACGAGATGCAGTGCTAATTTGGAGCTAACGTCTGGATAGGTGGGACTGTTTTTTCCACAGTGAGGCTGTTTTATTGGATAATATGTATTTCTGGTTGAATAAAACGACATTAAATTGATTGAGTATTCCTATAAAAGCAATATATCACTCCAGTCCATGGTATATGCTGATTATAGCACTCTAAGGGGTGTGACTGGAGTGATATATTGTTGAATTATTCATTATTGTTGAGCCTCTATACACCCTTGAAGTAACTTACAGTTTGACTCCTAAAGAAGTCTCTTATATCCAGTTTTCTTTTCATTGACATCCTTCAAAACCTACAGCACACACGCACGCAAACAGACACAAACACAATGTAAATCACAGCACCGATATTAAAATCCATCTAGCTACCGTGTGCCAGGAACAACAAATGCCGAAGATGTTGACAACTTACACTGACAGTTGCACCGCCTCTCGTCCGCTCGCTAGCAACTAGCATGTAGGCTAGCTTTTACAAGCAGGAGTGACAGCGGAGACAGCCAATCACACGTAAGTTAGCATGAAAATGGCAACCAATCAGGGAGCGATATTTAGGTTAGAGGCGGGACTTCTGGCAGAGACCGACATTTAACCCTTTCTGTGCCATAATCATTGACTAAACATTACGGGCAGCGCTTGTATTGATAGTCACTACACAGTAGCGGCTGGATACTGGTAGGGACGTGTACCTAGCGTCCCTACCCAATTCTGCGCCCTTGGTTTCTTGTGTAGACGAAGCAGGAAAAGCAACTGCAAAACCTAAAACCAGTGAAGTTGCCATGTTGAGTAATTCACAAATAAAAACCGAATCCTTTTCAACTTATATTCAGTTGAATAGACTGCATTGACAAGATATTTAAGGTTGGAACTGAGAAACTTATTTTTTTTCTAGCAACTGATCAATAACCTAGAATCTATTGGCAGCAACACACTGCAAAAAAGTTGGCACAGGGGCATTTTTACCACTGTGATACATGGCCTTTCCTTTTAAAAACACTCAGTAAATGTTTGGAAACTGAGAAGACCAATTTTTTAAGCTTTTAAGGTGGAATTCTTGCCCATTCTTGCTTGATGTACAGCTTAAGTTGTTCAACAGTTGTGATATTTTAGGCTTCATTCTGCGCCACATATTTTCAATGGGAGACAGGTCTGGACTACAGGCAGGCCAGTTTAATACCCGGACTCTTTTACTATGATTGGCATTGTCTTGCTGAAATAAGCAGGGGCGTCCATGATAAGATTGCTTGGATGGACACATATGTTACACCAAAATATGTATGTACCAAAAAGGTCAACCAAAGAACGAGATTCTTCTACAGAATCTCCTCTCTGGTCAACAAAAGCACCTTGAGGATTCTAGCGGGAACTCTCATTCAACCCTTCTTCGATTACGCTTGCACCTCCTGGTACCGCAGCACCTCCAAAACCCTCAAATCTAGACTCCAAACATCCCAGAATAAGCTAATCCGGTTACTTTTAGACCTCCTCCCCAGATCACACCTCAATCCAACCCACTTCTCCAAAGTGGGCTGGCTCAGGGTGGAGGACAGAGTAAAACAACTTGCACTGAGCCTGGTCTATAAAATCCGCTACACCTCCTTGATACCGAAGTACGTGTCAAATTACTTCCTTAACGTAAATGACCGCCATAACCACAACACCAGGGGGAGCTCCACAAACCACGTTAAACCCAGATTCCCATCTAACAAAGGTTTTAACTCATTCTCTTTCTATGCCACATCAATGTGGAATGCACTCCCAACAGGTATAAAAGTAAGTGCATCTCTATATTCCTTCAAAACTGCTCTAAAACAACACCTCCAGACAAATTTTCTCCTGAAAATCTCCCGAAATTCAGGTGGAGCTGGAGGCCACGCCCCCTCCAGCTCCATGCGGACCTGAGTGAGGACAGCCTGTTTTCACGTCCGCTTTCCCACGATATAAACAACGTGTCTTCCCAATGACGTTAACACTGTAGAATGATCGAGCGCGAGTTCTTGGTTTCTTATGTGGGTTTTATTGTTAGGCAGTTTCATTAACGTCCTCCCAGCGCGGTAACAACACACAACAACAGCAGTCATGTTTTCGTCTACTGTAAAGCAGTTCGTCTTCCGTAAACAGCAATGTTGTGACACTCTTAAACAGGACAATAATGCCATCTACTGTACATGCACCACAACACCTCCAGGCAACTTCAACGCGTTTACTAGTACCCTCCTCCATTCACATCCCATCTCCCCGGATTGTATATAACCTAATGTAAATAATCAAATGTACTTCTAATGTATATACTTGTTCTTATGCTATGTGAACTCACTATGTTCTCTGCTGGCTGTACATATCCTACTAAATAAGACCTACACTGTTTCAATGTCCACATTTCTCTGTTGATGCAATTGTTGATGACTGAAGTACTGATATCAACCAAAGCTCCTCATCCCACCCCCCGGATTGTAAATAATGTCAATAATTCAATGTACATACTATGATGATTAACTTGTGTGATGACTGTATTATGTTGATAGTATATATTTGTACCATGAATTGATTAACGTGGACTTAAACAAGTTGAAAAACTTATTGGGGTGTTACCATTTAGTGGTCAATTGTACGGAATATGTACTGTACTGTGCAAACTACTAATAAAAGTATCAATCAATCAATCAATACCTTTCAGTATTAATTGTGCCTTCACAGATGTGGAAGTTACCCATGCTTTGGGCCTTTGCTGTCCCCGTGCTGACCTCACCTCAGAAAAGTACAACTTTTAAGCATGTGTAGCATAAAATGACTACAGTTATTGTATTGATGGCGGCTATTGTTTGAGGAAACTCAATAGAAAGCAAAATGAAGTAATTTTTAAATCTAATCTTAGGATTGACTCATGACTTTACATGCAGTGACATGGATTCTGCTAACAGCAGATTTTTTTATGCATTGTATTGATGGGGGAGTGAACAGGTGTACCTGTTGTTGTGACTGGATGACTCAATCTGTTTATTTTCGACCGCTACTGGAAAGAAATAGGTGTGGAATTAAATGTATATGTATATATATATATATATATATATATATATATATATATATATATATGTTTCCATATAAGTAGGGAAATTGTGTTATATATAAATATAAACGGAATACAATGATTTGCAAATCCTTTTCAAGCCATATTCAGTTGAATATGCTACAAAGACAACATATTTGATGTTCAAACTGATAAACATTTTTCTTTTTGCAAATAATCATTAACTTTAAAATTTGATGCCAGCCACACGTGACAAAGAAGTTGGGAAAGGTGGCAATAAATACTGATAAAGTTCAGAAATGCTCAGCAAACACTTATTTGGAACATCCCACAGGTGTGCAGGCTAATTGGGAACAGGTGGGTGCCATGATTGGGTATAAAAGCAGCTTCCATGAAATGCTAAGTATTTCACAAACAAGGACGGGAAGAAGGTCACCGATTTGTAAGCAAATTGTCGAACAGTTTTAGAACAACATTTCTCAACGAGTGATTGCAAGGAATGTAGGAATTTTACCATCTACAGTCTGTAAAATCATCAAAAAGTTCAGAGAATCTGCAGAAATCACTGCACATAAGCGATGATATTACGGACCTTTGACCCCTCAGGCAGTACTGCATCAAAAACCGACATCAGTGTGTAAAGGATATCACCACGTGGGCTCAAGAACACTTCATAAAACCACTGTCGGTAACTACAGTTGGTCGCTACATCTGTAAGTGCAAATTAAAACTCTGCTATGCAAAGCAAAAGCTATTCATCAACAACACCAAGGAACACGTTTGCATGTGCAAACCCCTTGATAGTGAAAACCAGACTGTTTTGATTGTGTCTTTTTATATTACAATAAAACCATGTTAGGGTCAATTCCATATTTCAGGTTGGATTGACCAAAAGAGACAAAAGTTCAATTGAATGTCTGCTTTTCATTTGTTGTTTCGCTATTAGTGTCTTTAAATATTTAACTTCAATACATTAAAGTTGGATGTCTTACTAAAATGTACGGCGCACCAGGACCCAACTGAGAGATCTTCATCACCAGAGTGAATTTAAATGTCTTAGCACCGTGTAACCCTTTAAGCTGGCTTCCCCTATCCCGGGTACGTCTAGTCCTCGGTCGCCCTATAAAGTCTCTGCGTTGTGTGTTGTGTATTTTGGTGTGCGTGGAAAGATGGAGAGAAAGACCAGGCAAGGAAGCATAGGATCTGGGTGGAGTCGTCTTTATCTCAAAGCTTCACCTTAGAAAAGGACATGGAGTTGTCTAAATCAATCAATGAATGTTTATTTATATAGCCCCAAATCACAAATGTCTCAAAGGACTGCACAAATCATTACGACTACAACATCCTCGGAAGAACCCACAAAAGGGCAAGGAAAACTCACACCCAGTGGGCAGGGAGAATTCACATTCAGTGGGACGCCAGTGACAATGCTGACTATGAGAAACCTTGGAGAGGACCTCAGATGTGGGCAACCCCCCCCCTCTAGGGGACCGAAAGCAATGGATGTCGAGCGGGTCTATTAAATACAAAATAGGTCACACTATAACACTTTATATATTCTAAGAAAATAAACTTCTGTCATCGTGACCACTAATATACCCAGTAGGTAATGTGTGTGTGTGTGTGTGTGTGTGTGTGTGTGTGCGTGTAGGCATAAATCAATCAATCAATGTTTACTTATATAGCCCAAAATCACTAGTGTCTCAAAGGGCTGCACAAACCACTACGACATCCTCGGTAGGCCCACATAAGGGCAAGGAAAACTCACACCCAGTGGGACGTCGGTGACAATGATGACTATGAGAACCTTGGAGAGGAGGAAAGCAATGGATGTCGAGCGGGTCTAACATGATACTGTGAAAGTTCAATCCATAATGGATCCAACACAGTCGCGAGGGTCCAGTCCAAAGCGGATCCAACACAGCAGCGAGAGTCCCGTTCACAGCGGAGCCAGCAGGAAACCATCCCAAGCGGAGGCGGATCAGCAGCGCAGAGATGTCCCCAGCCGATACACAGGCAAGCAGTACATGGCCACCGGACCGGACCCCCTCCACAAGGGAGAGTGGGACATAGGAGAAAAAGAAAAGAAACGGCAGATCAACTGGTCTAAAAAGGGAGTCTATTTAAAGGCTAGAGTATACAAATGAGTTTTAAGGTGAGACTTAAATGCTTCTACTGAGGTAGCATCTCGAACTGTTACCGGGAGGGCATTCCAGAGTACTGGAGCCCGAACGGAAAACGCTCTATAGCCCGCAGACTTTTTTTGAGCTCTAGGAATCACTAATAAGCCGGAGTCCTTTGAAGGCAGATTTCTTGCCGGGACATATGGTACAATACAATCGGCAAGATAGGATGGAGCTAGACCGTGTAGTATTTTATACGTAAGTAGTAAAACCTTAAAGTCACATCTTAAGTGCACAGGAAGCCAGTGCAGGTGAGCCAGTATAGGTATATATGTATGTATATATGTATATAAAGGTATATACAGTATAGGTATATATGTATGTATATATGTATATAAAGGTATATACAGTACAGGCGTAATATGATCAAACTTTCTTGTTCTTGTCAAAAGTCTAGCAGCCGCATTTTGTACCAACTGTAATCTTTTAATGCTAGACATGGGGAGACCCCAAAATAATACGTTACAGTAGTTGAGGCGTATAATCATATGAGAAGAACCGAAACATGTCCTAGCATAACATGTTTGTGGGCTAACACACACACACTGGCATAAAAATTAGGGATGCACCGATTAATCGGTAACCGAATATATTCGGGCGAATATGGCAAAAAAAGCCACATTCGGCCTTCGGTGGAATGAGTTAAAAGCAAGGCCGAATAGTGGCGTGTGACGCAATCAACCAACGTGCAGTGTTAAATTTAAATTGTTTTATACATAGTTAGTTTCTTTCTTTTTATTCTGTAGCTGAAGTACTGTTAGTGACAAATCTGTTCTGGCCTGGGATATGTTGTGTACCTGTATAAGTGTATGATATGTTGTGTACCTGTATAAGTGTATGATATGTTGTGTACCTGTATAAGTGTATGATATGTTGTGTACCTGTATAAGTGTATGATATGTTGTGTACCTGTATAAGTGTATGATATGTTGTGTACCTGTATAAGTGTATGATATGTTGTGTACCTGTATAAGTGTATGATATGTTGTGTACCTGTATAAGTGTATGATATGTTGTGTACCTGTATAAGTGTATGATATGTTGTGTACCTGTATAAGTGTATGATATGTTGTGTACCTGTATAAGTGTATGATATGTTGTGTACCTGTATAAGTGTATGATATGTTGTGTACCTGTATAAGTGTATGATATGTTGTGTACCTGTATAAGTGTATGATATGTTGTGTACCTGTATAAGTGTATGATATGTTGTGTACCTGTATAAGTGTATGATATGTTGTGTACCTGTATAAGTGTATGAGGTTACAAACACACACTTAATTGAGATTTACTTCAGCCTTCTGTTTACATTATTAGCATATCTACTGTGGCTAAGCAGACTTTTGCCAAAAGGACAATAATTCATTTGTTGTGGGTTTATCCACTTTAATGCACTTTGTTTTTTTTTTTGGAATGCATGTTTTGTTTGAAGGCCTAATATAAATGAAAAACTGTGCTTTTTTTTTGAAAAGCAAAGGCTACTGGTATATTAAAAAATGTCAATATTCAATAAAAATGTGCTTTATTTGAAAAACATGTCTTCACGGTGGCAGAGGGGTTAGTGCATCTGCCTCACAATACGAAGGTCCTGCAGTCCTAAGTTCAAATCCAGGCTCGGGATCTTTCTGTGTGGAGTTTGCATGTTCTCCCCGTGAATGCGTGGGTTCCCTCCGGGTACTCCGGCTTCCTCCCACTTCCAAAGACATGCACCTGGGCATAGGTTGATTGGCAACACTAAATGGTCCCTAGTGTGTGAATGTTGTCTGTCTATCTGTGTTGGCCCTGTGATGAGGTGGCGACTTGTCCAGGGTGTACCCCGCCTTCCGCCCGATTGTAGCTGAGATAGGCGCCAGCGCCACCCGCGACCCTGTAAGGGACAAGCGGTAGAAAATGGATGGAATGCATGTTTTGTTTGAAGGCCTAATATAAATGAAAAACTGTGCTTTTTTTTGAAAAGCAAAGGCTACTGGAATATTAAAAAATTTGAAAAACATGTCTAAAAATGTATTCTAGGCTATTTATGCAACATAAAAAAGTTGTGAAAAACTGCATTTATTATTCGGTATTTGGTATTCGACCTTCGGCCAAGCGCTCAAATTTTATTCGGTTTCGGCTTCGGTCACAAATTTTCATTTCGGTGCATCCCTGATAAAAAGTTAACCAAATCCCCAGTCTCTTCACAATTTACAAAACCCCCACCTTAATAGAACTCTTAGTCATCATATTTTGTGAATCCATTCATCCATTTTCTGCCGCTTATTCCCGTTCGGGGTGGCGGGGGGCGCTGGCGCCTATCTCAGCTACAATCGGGCGGAAGGCGGGGTACACCCTGGACAAGTCGCCACCTCATCGCAGGGCCAACACAGATAGACAGACAACATTCACACACTAGGGACCATTTAGTGTTGCCAATCAACCTATCCCCAGGTGCATGTCTTTGGAAGTGGGAGGAAGCCGGAGTACCCGGAGGGAACTCACGCAGTCACGGGGAGAACATGCAAACTCCACACAGAAAGATCCAGAGCCTGGATTTGAACCCAGGACTGCAGGACCTTCGTATTGTGAGGCAGACGCACTAACCCCTCTGCCACCGTGAAGCCCCCAAAAGGGAACAAGCGGTGGGAAATAGATGGATGGATGAAAAACATGTCTAAAAATTTATTCTAGGCTATTTATGCAACATAAAAAAGTTGTGAAAAACCTTCGGCCAAGCGCTCAAATTGTATTCGGTTTCGGCTTCGGCCACAAATTTTCATTTCGGTGCATCCCTAATAAAAAGTTAACCAAATCCCCAGTCTCTTCACAATTTACAAAACCCCCACCTTAATAGAACTCTTAGTCATCATATTTTGTGAATCCATCCATCCATTTTCTGCCGCTTATTCCCGTTCGGGGTCGCGGGGGGCGCTGGCGCCTATCTCAGCTACAATCGGGCGGAAGGCGGGGTACACCCTGGACAAGTCGCCACCTCATCGCAGGGCCAACACAGATAGACAGACAACATTCACACTCACATTCACACACTAGGGCTAATTTAGTGTTGCCAATCAACCTATCCCCAGGTGCATGTCTTTGGAAGTGGGAGGGGCCTATCCCCAGGTGCATGTCTTTGGAGGTGGGAGGAAGCCGGAGTACCCGGAGGGAACCCACGCAGTCACGGGGAGAACATGCAAACTCCACACAGAAAGATCCCGAGCCTGGATTTGAACCCAGGACTGCAGGAACTTCGTATTGTGAGGCAGACGCACTAACCCCTCTGCCACCGTGAAGCCCTATTTTGTGAATAAATAGGCTTAATAGTGCAAAACAATAACTTTTTTTTACATCTTTTAACTGGGGAGCCTGGTCCCTTCATGCTTACCCTAGAAAAGGACATGAAGTTGTGACCTAAGGTGGCCACAACCAACAAAGAAGAACATTCCCAGACAACAGTAAACAGATCACAAAGTGGCGCCCCCTGGCGGCTTCCCTCGTAACTGTCACAAAGTTCTGAAAGAACCTCTGCAGACTCCCCACATCAGTTCACCTCCATCCATCCATCCATCCATTTTCTACCGCTTATTCCCTTTTGGGGTCGCGGGGGGTGCTGGCGCCTATCTCAGCTACAATCGGGCGGAAGGCGGGGTACACCCTGGACAAGTCGCCACCTCATCACAGGGCCAACACAGATAGACAGACAACATTCACACACTAGGGACCATTTAGTGTTGCCAATCAACCTATCCCCAGGTGCATGTCTTTTGGAAGTGGGAGGAAGCCGGAGTACCCGGAGGGAACCCACGCATTCACGGGGAGAACATGCAAACTCCACACAGAAAGATCCCGAGCCTGGATTTGAACCCAGGACTGCAGGACCTTCGTATTGTGAGGCAGACGCACTAACCCCTCTCCCACCGTGAAGCCCTATTTTGTGAATAAATCGGCTTAATAGTGCAAAACAATAACTTTTTTTACATCTTTTCACTGGGGAGCCTGGTCCCTTCATGCTTACCTTCGAAAAGGACATGAAGTTGTGACCTAAGATGGCCACAACCAACAAAGAAGAACATTCCCAGACAACAGTAAACAGATCACAAAGTGGCGCCCCCTGTCGGCTTCCCTGACAACTGTCACAAACTTCTGAAAGAACCTCTGCAGACTCCCCACATTAGTTCACCTCCTTACACCACAAATATGACTTACCTAAATGCCAGGAACTGAACCGCCGTAACGTTTTAAGGTCTAATATGCAATAGAGATATTTAAACAACAATTAAACATTCATAACTGAGGATATTCAAATGAGAGTCAACACATTGTGTTTTGCTCTCTAACAAAACGTTACACACTAATTGATACACACAAGCCTCAGGGGTACATACTAAATGTTTTCAAATCCCAACAAAGGCTTTTATCTACGGTCTTGTTAGCCTTGATGTTTCCATCTCAAATTTCAAAGCTCAGCAGGATCTCAGATATCATTTGGGGATGACAAGGTACCCTGAACCAAAATGTGATTATTTTTATTTCAAGTCACCTGTTCTGGCTGATTTGATTGGATCACTAACCTTTTCATGTTCAATATGGAAATAGAATTTATCAACCACCATCATCCATCCATCCATCATCTTCCGCTTATCCGAGGTCGGGTCGCGGGGGCAACAGCCTAAGCAGGGAAACCCAGACTTCCCTCTCCACAGCCACTTCGTCTAGCTCTTCCCGGGGGATCCCGAGGCGTTCCCAGGCCAGCCGGGAGACATAGTCTTCCCAACGTGTCCTGGGTCTTCCCCGTGGCCTCCTACCGGTTGGACGTGCCCTAAACACCTTCCTTCTTTCCACCATCATAAGGTTTCAAACAGGAGGGCAAATGCTTATTCTATAGTAGAAGCATTTAAGTCTCATCTTAAAACTCATCTGTATACTCTAGCCTTTAAATAGACCTCCTTTTTAGACCAGTTGATCTGCCGCTTCTTTTCTTTCTCCTATGTCCCCCCCTCCCTTGTGGAGGGGGTCCGGTCCGATGACCATTGATGAAGTACTGGCTGTCCAGCGTCGAGACCCAGGATGGACCGCTCGTCGGGATCCAGGATGGACCGCTCGCCTGTGTATCGGTTGGGGACATCTCTACGCTGCTGATCCGCCTCCGCTTGAGATGGTTTCCTGGCTGCTGTCTTGGATCCGCTTGAACTGAACTCTCGCGGCTGTGTTGGAGCCACTATGGATTGAACTTTCACGGTATCATGTTAGACCCGCTCGACATCCATGGCTTTCGGTCCCCTAGAGGGGGGGGGGTTGCCCACATTTGAGGTCCTCTCCAAGGTTTCTCATAGTCAGCATTGTCACTGGCGTCCCACTGGGTGTGAATTCTCCCTGCCCACTGGGTGTGAGTTTTCCTTGCCCTTTTGTGGGTTCTTCCGAGGATGTTGTAGTCGTAATGATTTGTGCAGTCCTTTGAGACATTTGTGATTTGGGGCTATATAAATAAATATTGATTGATTGATTGATTGATTGATATACAGCATTGGTGACCAGCAAGGTCTTCACTTCTGGCCTAACATAACCAGAAATCATTATCATGATTAAATATACAATTATTTTTTATTTACTTTCCCTAAATATCTAAACGTATTCATATTCTCTTCATGTCCTTTATGTCATCCATAACTGACTCAGTGGCCAAGTGGTTAGAGTGTCCGCTCTGAGATTGGTAGGTTGTGAGTTCAAACCCCGTCTGAGTCATACTGTCAAAAATTAGTTTGTGACGAACCCCAAGATGCAGAGATGGAGGCAGGCATTGGATAGGGAAACACGATTTAATAAAGATACTAAAACAAGAACAAACCAAAAGGGTACAACCAAAAGCACGCATGAGGCGGATAACAAACTAAAAGAGCTAGCATGGGAGCTGGAAAACA